>NC_080539.1:150406735-150621735 GCF_028640845.1 Ahaetulla prasina
TGCTACCTGTTCTCTGAACCATCTGCTGACATCGCTACCAGATCGGCCGAACCGGTCTGAACCGGAAGCATTTTACCCCTGCTTTGGAGGACTTCTAGTCCAACTCACTGCTCAGGTGAGAAACCCTATACCATTTCAAACAAATGGTTGTCCAATCTCTTCTTAAAAACTTCTGGGGTCGGAGCACCCACAACTTCAGGAAGCAGTTTGTTCCACTGATTAATTGTTCTAACTGTCAGAAAATTTCTTCTTAGTTCTAGGTAATCTATCCTTGATTAGTTTACAAACATTGCTTCTTGTCTACCGGTGCTTTGGCAAATAAGTTAGATTGACTCTCTCTTCTTTATGGCAACCTCTTAGATATTGGAACACTGTATCATGTCGCCCCTAGTCCTTCTTTTCATTAAAGTAGACATACCCAATTGCAGCAACTATTCTTTATTTTGTTGTTGTTGCTGCTGTTGTTGTTGTTATTTTGTCAAGTACATATTAGGTAATATATATAAGCATGAAATTGAATACATAAAATGAATACAATTAAAGGGAACATTAGGACAGGGATGGTAGAAACCCTGGTGCTCTTATGCGTACCCTTTACAGATCTCTTAGGAATGGGATGAGGTCAACAGTAGCCAGCCTAAGGTTAAAATTTTGGGGGTTTTGGGATGAAACCACAGAGTCAGGTAGTGCATTCCAGGCATTAACCACTCTGTTGCTGAAGTCATATTTTCTGCAATTGAGTTCACTTTAAGTTTGTATCTATTGTGTGCTCATGTATTGTTGTGGTTGAAACTGAAGTAGTCATTGACAGGTAGGACATTTTAGCAAATGACTTTATGAGCTATGCTTAGGTCATACTGAAGACGACATAGTTCTAAATTTTCTAAACCCAAAATTTCAAGTCTGGTGGCATAAGGTATTTTGTTGCGAGCAGATGAGTGGAGGATTCTTCTTGTGAAATATTACTAGACACGTTCAATTATATTAATGTCCAAAATGCAGTGCGGGTTCCAGACAGATGAGCTGTATATATATATACACACATACATATACATGCACACACACACACACATATATATATATATACATACATATACATATACATACATACACACACACACACACACACACACACACACACACACACCCCTCCAGTTAATCATCGTTGTTGTTCTTCTCTGTAATCTTTTTAGAATCTCAACTTCTTTTTTACATTGGGCGACCAAAACTGAATTTTTCATAAAATTATTCATAATTGAGAAAATTTAGAAAGGGATGTTTCCTTCCCCTCTCACACATTATTGGAATTCAGGATTATTTATAAAATAAATGGGAATATTTATAATAAAAAACAACAACAATGAAGTTCACTGCCATCAGGTATAATAAGAGCCACCAATCTGGATGAATTTAAACAGGTTCTGAAAAAATTTCTTAGTGGATTGGGCTGTCAGTGACTAGTAGTTGGCTGCCTTTTCATCTCCTTTGGAATCCTAGTTATCATAAGCTGAATTCTATTGCTGTGGAGCCAAAGCAGAAGATAACAATTGCTCCCCAATCCATACCTATTAGTTTCCTGGAAACAGCCCGTTGGGTACTAGGTGGAAAAAAGAAAAAAACCGAATGTTGGTCTAAATGAGCCTATGGGCTGATTCAGCAAGGATCTTCTTAAGGTTTTAAATCTTTATTTCTTAACATTAGCCCTGGGCTTGCTTGAAATATTTATATAATTCATGTATTTATTTGTGTTTTGTTTTGTTTTTACATACCATGCATCCCTTTTGAATATCTTTTATAGGAAACTGATCCCCTGGAAAAACTGACAGTGTCCTAAAGACTCTAGTGCTCAGTCCTGGGGAATCCCATAAATAACACTGAGTTGAGGGTTTTCTTTATCAATGGTGAAAACACTCGAAAGGCAGTAGACGAACCTGAACTGAACGTGGGTAAATCATAGATGTGTCAAAAACTTTAAACGGCAAAACTGAATGGAATCTGACATAAACTCTGTGGATCGCCCTACAAATCCAATCCTGTGCTTATTTTTATATTCTTCTGGATTGTTTGAGTATATTATTCTTTTAATTACTTTACATGCAGCAATATAACACATTAATTAAAGCACGCTGTGAAACAATGGAAATTGCATATAATAAAGCCCTTCATTATGGTAGCCTAGGAACCTCCATCATTACTATGTCACTGAATGGGTCTGTTCCGCTACAACTATTTTTATATTTATAAAGTCTCAGGTGTATTAAGGTTTAGTACCCTAATTAGATTGTATGTTATAGTACCTGAATTTGCAGTTTTATTTCTGTTCACAGCTGGTTGATGTAGGCTGCATATAATTTTGATATTAAGAGGTGGGGCATTTTACAGTAAACATAACACGCCCACACTCAGTGCAACATCCACACACTGCATAACACATCACTTCTTTTTTTTTCATAACTATGAAAGCACCAGCAGGCTTTGTTCTCTTCACATAAATAATTTGATCTCTGTGTTGCAAATTGGGGACCAAATTCTGCACGTTGTGAGAATGCCGTGATTGAAGTTCTGGGTTTTATTTTTATTTTTCTAATTACTGGAAGGACTCGTGCTCTCTTGTTTCTCCTTGTTCTCCATGCAGTTTTTTTGCATCTAAATCATAATCCTCTCTGAAGTGATAAAAATCACCCCAAAGGAACCGGCTAGAGGAGGGGAAGAAATATTTAAGGAAGAAAAGGTTAACCACTTTCCAATGCTCAAAGGTCTTAGTCAAAACCTTTGCATCCAAAATGCTATTTTAAACAAACCCATCACCAAAGATCTCTCCAAGTTAAATATTTCTTGGCTCTAAACCTCTATCATTTGTTTCCACATTTTGTGGCCACTGTATCGTAGAGATTGTGACAGCTATTACAGAAAGATAGGGCGCTACAGTGGTCAGTGATTAAGATGTTGGGCTTGTCAGCTGAAAAGCTGGCATCCCAGGTTTGAGACCCGGGTGCCACGCAATGGGGTGAACTCCTGTCCTCACCCCAGTTCCTGCCAATGTAGTAGTTTGAAAGCATGCAAATGTGAATAGATAAATAGGTACCACTTCGGTGGGAAGGTAACAGCACTCCGTGTCATCAAGCTGGCCATATGAACACAGAAATGTTTTTGGATAGCGCTGGCTTAATGGGCTTGAAATGGAGATGAACACTGCCCTGTAGAGTTAGCAATGACTAACAGAGGAAAAATCCACAGGGACTCCATTACCTTTATTACAGAAAAACCACCGCTACAATAACAACACCTGGTTTTGATGAAGTGTTTATCGGAAGTCACCTGTGGCAGAAGAAAAGAGTCTTCAGATCCAGAAAAGGACATAACTGGTGCACAACATGAAGTTGAGCAAAGGCCCTCCTAAATGGCATTCCAATAATCTGATGCTTCCCTCTCAAGTGCATACATCCAAAGATATTGCCAAAGTTCTACAGAATATTGTAATTAAAATAGATTTCATGTCTAATGCTTAAAATAGTTCTTATACTTCTAAAATTAAGAGGGTTTTTTTTGAAAGCCTTGATTGGAAATAATCATGCTCATGCAATTCTTCTAATTATGATGAGAACCTGGAGTTGCAATAATGACACACTATTTTTATATTTCCAATATCTCAGATATATTAAGATTTAGAACACTAATCAGATTGTACGTTTCACTACATGTACATGTAGCTGCAATTTATTTCTGCTCACAGCTGGCAGATGGTGTGCTGCATATTATTTCAGTATTAAGAACCGAATCATTTAAAACTGGTGAAATATAAACACGTATGCAAACACACAGACACAGGCACAGAGAAATCACGCCACACCGTCATCTCTCTCTCTCTTTTTAATTGCTGACCAAAGCAAGTCCATAACTGGTAGATTATCTTATATCCATTTCTTTGCCATTTCTGATGCAATGCCTTAGATGGGGGTGAGTAGTGCAGGTAATCCTCGATATATGACAAACGATGGGGACCAGAACTTTCCATGCTAAGTGATGTGGTAAGTAAACTACACTCAATCTTCTTACCTTTTTGCCGCGGTTATTAAATAAATCACATGGTCTCTAAGTGAATCCATCTTACCCCATTTGCTTGGCTTGTTGGAGACCAGCTGGGAAGGTCACAGATAGCAATTACATAACCCCGAGATGTTGCAACCATCATAAATACATATGCCAGAATTATGACCATGCAACCCAGGTGTGTCAAACATGCAGCCCGCAGGCCAGGTAGGGCCCACACAGGCCATGCCCACCCTGGCTCCTCAAGGGCAAAAACAATCCCAATACGTCACGATATGGGCCGCGATGTGATCGGGTTTGACAACCTCTGGAATGCTATGATAGTAATAAGTACAAGGTCATGAGCACCCCTGTAACTTCAAATGGTCACTAAACAAATGATTGTAAGTTGAGGACTACTTGTAGATGGAAAGTATGAAGGAATACCAGAGGAAGACCTGCCCTCTTTCATCTTTTTGTATTTTATGCTTAGCAAGCTGAGCAGGACTGATTGAAGTCATTTTGCTTTCTGAAGGACAGCAAATGGCTTCCTCATTCTCAAAGCTGACCTCGGTGTTATTCCAAACACTAATTGATGCTTGGGATTGGGCAGCTTTGTAGGGTAACTTGAATTCATCTGGAGCAGTCTTGCCTGCTGGACTCGACCACCTCATTGGTTTTATGAGGAGTTTGAGGAAAAGAAGATGGTGAAGGGAATGAGATTGGCAACAAATAAAGAGCAATGGAAATCTGGAAGAAGGAAATGAGGAAGAAAGACAGAGGGAAAGGAGAAAGAAGAGTGAGACGAGGGTGGGGGGTAATGGTACAAACAAAACTTCCTGCCTATTCTTTGGAGATAAGAATGAAGAAGCAAAATGACTTATCTGCTGTAATTCCATTGCAGAGTTCTGACTAGCTGCATAATTTAGGGTGTTCTGAAACCTATTAAGGAAACATAGGCCAGAAAAAGCGATTAGTCTCAGTTGCAAATCATCTGGGACAAATATTTCAGGGAGTTTGCTTGGATTTAAAAGGTACATGGACAGAATCTCTGGAGGTGACAGAGGTGACATGAAGATATCTGAAAGGTTGTTCTGAACTAGTGCAATCTGGCTGGTGTAAGCACCCCAAAAGGGACTGGAAGATCTTTTGAGATTCCATGAATGAGTAGAATATAGCAAGACCAAGAAGAGTGGAAAGATGGGGAAATGAATATCCAAATATTCATCTTCAAATTCACTATATTAGAAGGGGGAGGTGTTCAGCACAATTCATAATAGTGTATAGATCAGGGTTGGGTTCCAAATTTTTTTACTACCGGTTCTGTGGGCGTGGCTTATTTGGTAGGCGTGGCTTGGTGGTCATGTGACTGAGTGGGTGTGGCCAACTTGAAGTCACTCAGGGCAAGGTGGGGCAGCACCTTGCTGTGAGTGACATCAAGTTGGCCACATCCACTCAGTCACATGACCAATGCTGCAGAGACAGGGTGATTTCTCCCGGGGAACAGCCAGAACTTCGCCGCCGCCTCTTTTCCTCAGAGGAGTTGCCACCAAATCCTTGCAAAGGGACACACACACACACACACCACAACACAACAGACTCACACACAATGTAAAAGCAGCTGCACTTCACCCAAAATGGCCCCTGCAACAAGCAGGAACCTCACACAGCCACAAAAAGCTCAAAAACCAACTTTCACACTTTACACACACACAACACAACTGACTCATACACACACACACACACACACATACAAAATGCCACATACATCTTTGTGAGATTCTGTGTGTTTGTATAGTTAGAGTGAAACACTACAGAAACACACCAAATCTCAGAAAGCTGCACAAATATTTTATTATTTTATTTTATTTATATTTTTTAGATCAGGGGTCTCCAACCTTAGAAACTTTAAGGTTTGTGGACTTCAACTCCCAGAGTTCCTCAGCCAGCAAAGGCACTGAGGAGATGGATTGCAGGCAGGCAGGCAGGCAGATTCAGTTGCTAGCTGATGCAACTGATTGCAGAAGCCGAAGCAAAGTGAGCCCGAAAGGAGCAGTAATTATATAAGTGGGGAGGGTGGATTGGGTGGGCCAGAGGAAAAAAATATTTTAAAAGGCTCCTCTGGCAATCCCAGCTGAAGTTGCCTAATAGCAGCCCAGAACCTCTTAACTCAGCTGGGATCGCCAGAGGAGCCTTTTAAAACTTTTGTTTTAACAACCTCTTCCGCCGAAGAGGTTATTAAAAAAAAAAACACTTTTAAAGGGTTCTGATTATCCCTGCTGAGCCGCGCGATCATCGGAGGTTTTTTTTTTACTTTTAAAAGCCTTTTTTTGGCTGATGAAAAGATGCTTTTAAAAGTAAAAAAAAACCAAATCTCTGGTGATCGGGGAACCAGTTCAGGGGTGTGGCCAGTCAGCCATTACTACCGGCTCTCCAGAACCGCAGCGAACCGGGAGCAACCCACCACTGGTATAGATTGATTATGTAAGATTCAGGCATAAAAATCAGAAAACTAAGCCAGCAAAATGAAAAGCCACAATATACATAGATATATACATACGTTTATTACATTTCTATCCCACCCATCTTACCTAAGTGATTCTGGCAGTTTATAATATATATGTATTATTATGTAGCAAGTGTTTTCCCATTCTCACTTATTTTCAGGTTGTCAACTAATCTGCTTAATATCACATTGGGGCCTTCCCGCTGAACTCAGTATGGATCTTATCATAGTAGAATAGGTATATTCTCTGTAATAATGACAGAAAAAACTGCTTTAGTGCAAAACCATTCATCACTATCTGTCAAAGAATAGTAAGTGAGCAATGAAACAGATGCATATTATAATATGCCCTTCCCAAGTCTAGCAATAGGATAAGGTGAGTAACTGAAGTCCAACAAGAATCTATACATTTCTGCTCTGGCAACTGTATATGATCCTAGGACAACCTTTCCATATGGCTGAAATCTCCATGATTTCACTTGGATTATATTCCTTTATTTTCCGTGATTCAGAAATAAATAGCCCTGGCAATCCTCCATGGTTTTCAATCTCTCCTAGAAATGGTTTACCCTATTCCTATTTTGCAATGGGAGAAAGGAGGGATCAGTTCAGCAAACATAATGCACTTTATACTGAGCTGCCATGCAATTCCTAATCCATTCCTCCAAAATGTAGATATAAGCCAGGGGTAGTCAACCTTTTTATACCTACCGCCCACTTTTGTATCTCTGTTATTAGTAAAATTTTCTAACCGCCCACCGGTTCCACAGTAATGTGCCGTGTATCGTCGTCTGTGCATGCCTCTCGCGCATCGTGGATTGGGTTTTGGGGGGGGGCACCGGCTACCAGCTCTGCTTGTCTGTTACAGCTGGGTGGTGTGGGGGGAGTTGCGCGAGCTATTCTGGGATGAGGGTCTTTTGTTTGTAGTCGCACTATAGCGCCATTTAGTTTCACTTATGTAACGTGAACTAAACTTATGCGCGGGTGATACAAATAGTATATTTTCAGAAATTTAAATTATTACGGGGAATTTTATGAAAACCTAATGAAAATGTTTTTAAATCATGCTACGAATTTTTTTTTAAAAGTCAATTAAATTAAAAAAGAAGGAAAGTGCTTCAGTAGCGGACAAAACCCCTACCGCCCACCATGAAAGCTGGAACACCCACTAGTGGGCGGTAGGGACCAGGTTGACTACCACTGCTATAAGCAATGATAAGGCTGATGGGAGAACTATAAAGAGGCAACCTTCTGATCAGATCCTCACTGGCATCTTTATGAGCATGAATTTCCTAAGCCAACAGTCCTTGAGAAATATAATTTCCAAGGCTTCTGGATACTTACTCATTTGCAAAACTTTGTAGCCTCTGTGGGATAGTTGCAATGATAGTGTAATACCAGGCTATTGCAACAAGCAATTCAAACCTCCTCTCTAGTGTTCAGATTTTATTTATTTTTTTGTTTACATTTATACCCCGTCCTTCTCCGAAGACTCAGGGCGGCTTACAGTGTATAAGGCAATAGTCTCATTCTATTTGTATATTTTTTACAAAGTCAACTTATTGCCCCCCCAACAATCTGGGTCCTCATTTTACCTACCTTATAAAGGATGGAAGGCTGAGTCAACCTTGGGCCGGGCTTGAACCTGCAGTAATTGCAGGCTCTGTGTTCTTAATAACAGGCTTTACCAGCCTGAGCTAAACCGGCCCGCGGTTAGATTTAGATTTAAGAGCATTATATATATTTAATCATTTTATTAATGTAATGTGTATCTTGCCTTTTCATTCAACACTGTAATCAACTCGGCTTAGTGAAAGACAAAACAAAGACAAAAGTAGACATTAAAATTACTATTGACCCTGGACCAAAATGACTGGTCTGAAGTCACCCAGCAACTTTCATGCCCAAAGTGGGACTAGAACTAATACACTCTTAATTTCTAGCTTGGTGCCTTACCCTCTTAGACAAGGGGTGTCAAACTCAAGGCCTGGGGGGCTGGATCCAGCCTGAGAGATGCTTAGATCTGGCCCATGGGGCCTCTGTGGAAACAGCAAAGGACCGGCCCGCGGTGCCTCTGCCCAGGTTCAGTTTTTGCTGGCAGAGGACCGCCAGGGCAGTTGCGGCCAAAAACAGAGTCTTGACAAATGATGTCAAGCTGGCCACGCCCATCCTGGCCACGCCCACTCCACCCATGCCCAACTCTCGGCCCCCCAAAGTCAAACACAACCTGATGCGCCCCTCAATGGAATCGAGTTTGACATCTCTGCTCTAGACCTAACTGTCTTGATGAGTACCCCATAAAAGTAAAGGCTTACATGTTTCAAGAAGACATGACCAACTCAAATCCATACTGCTTCAGATCTATCCAAATACCTATCCCTGTTCATGTGCTTAAGCTATGTTATCAGTGCGACAGTTCCCATGTATATATTTATCTTAGAGTTTACATCACAAGGAGAAGATTTTCATCATTTCATAGCTTTTCTTCCCTATTTATTTGCAGGGGAATCAATTCTGTTGGGGATTGGGTTTGCCACTTAAGGACCACCAAGAAGAGAGAAGCCAAGAAATTAAATGCATTTGTAAACCAGCCTCTGGCATTTGGGACTGGAACGCATGACCAAAATGTCATGTCATTCTGAGAGACATCATAACATCAAACCAAAAACAAGCTGGAGGCACAGGCTTCCAATGAACCAGTGCCAGTGTCAGGCTGTTTCTCTTTTCAACCAGCAGTATGTATCCTAAATGGATCTCTCAAGTACCACACAGTACCAATGCAACCTGCTTGTAGGGCTCCTGAAATAATATTCTGTTCCCCAGCCGTGAGAAGCTGCCAAACATATATTCTAGAAAACGAGATGGTCCAACAGTCTAAAGGTAAAGGTTCCCCTCGCACATATGTGCTAGTCATTCCCGACTCTAGGGGGCGGTGCTCACCTTCTTTTCAAAGCCAAAGAGCTAGCGCTGTCCAAAGACGTCTCCGTGGTCATGTGGCAGGCATGACTAAATACCAAAGGCGCATAGAACACCATTAGCTCCCCACCAAAGGTGGTCCCTATTTTTTCTACTTGTATTTTTTACCTGCTTTCGAACTGCTAGGTTGGCAGAAGCTGGGACAAATAACAGGAGCTCACCCCATTCTGTGGCACTAGGGATTCGAACCGCTGAACTGCAAACCTTCTGATCGACAAACTCAGTGTCTTAGCCACTCAGCCACCGTGTCCCATTCCAACAGTCTAGGCTTCCGCAATCTGACCAATATGTTCGACTACATTTCCCATCCACCCACTCTGGATCAAAGGAAATATACGTCAGCACATCTGAAGGCACCGAAGGCTAGAAAAGGTTAGGATGATGGCAGTGGATTTATCCTGCAGTGGCCACGGTGCTTGCTGAATAATTCTGGAAACATGGAAGCTTCTGTAATTTTATTATTATTCTTGAGCAAGTGGAAATGCCACTTATTACTGGCCCTGTTTAGAATACAAAGCAGCCTTCCAACCAGGCCTTAGAATTACAAATGAGGAAGAGGGAAGGAAAGGTGTTGAGAATACATGGTTGGGAGCAAATATTATACAGCCATAAATATTATAACTTTGAATGGTATCATGTTCATGCAGCCTAACTAGATTTTAAACACCTAATTTACTAAGATCCTAGAAAGAAAAGGCATTTTAAAGCAAGCCAAGGCAGCATAACGACTTTATTTTTATTCGTCTGGAACGGATGTTGAAAATCTTCTCCGTTTACTCCGGCCTTCTTTTCCAGGATTTCAATTCGTCACAGTACGAGTGGTAAATATGCATAAAGAAAAATTAGCATTCCTGGTCATGGTACATTTCTGGATTCCTCCTGCAAGAGGGAAAAATGTATTTGTGTCTTCAGAAGGTTTTCCCCTCTCCCGCTCTCTCACCCACATCCCCCTTTCCCCCTCCCCCCCACCCCCCACTTCATTCCCAGGTAATCCATCCAGAAGTCTGCGTGTTGCATGGCTGCTGTCAGATAAATAGACTACAGTAGCTGAGTTCTCAGAAAAGGACCCTTTTTTTAAGGGAAAGCTGATGCAACTCATGAATAAATCCTATCAGTTCTGTGGAGAAGCAGCAGTAATACAAAGCTACATTTCCTATAGAGCTCAGCTATGTAAACAAACAAAGGAACCAAGAGTTTTTTATCACTCTGCACACATTGTCCAGTTATCCTCTCTCTCTCTCTCTCTCTCTCTCTCTCTGTGTGTGTGTGTGTGTGTGTGTGTGTGTGTGTGTGTTGAGAGAGGGGGGAGGGAGGGAGAGAGAGAGGGGGAAGAGAGAGATTGTATATCAAATTATAGGCCAATAAGCATTACAAAATATGATGTTTTCCTTAGCTTGAGGCATGAAGACAATCTGCAAAACACATCCTTGAAAATGATCCAGCTGAAATCATCCTTCTAATGAGCTTCCCTGCCTTCTTAGACTTCAGTTAGAGCCCAAGAGTTGTAATTATTGTGATTGTTTCAGATCAGGAAAAAGGACAGCCCGGGAAGGCCAGAAAACACCTGATAAGAAAGAGAAGCTCATTTACTGGGAAAGGAAACTTTCAGAAAAACAGAAGATTTTTGTCAATGCCGTTTTCATCAAAATAATCTTGTCTAGTATAGCAGTACGATCAATCTCAGTTCAACTTGTGAACACAGGTTAATAATGACCAATTTCCCCCTAGGATGAGAGTTAACATGTGTGATGTTTTATGGGTACAGTTTTCATCTAATAGCATCAGGAGGCAAACTTCCAGAAGCAACAGCATGGGTGTCAGCTTTGGAAGCCATACTAGGCCGAAGGCTTCCATCTGCGTTGCCACAATTCTCCTCTGTGGGAAAGGAGGGGAGGAGGGTGGTAGTGCAAGGGATGATTAGACATAATAACATTTTCTGCCGGTCAAGGTCAGGCTGGGTTCGCATCTGGAGGAGGAGTGGCTGGAATGATGCTTCGACATGGGACGGTTGAGGATTGGAGCATGTGACCAGCGGAGGGGTCATGTGGGTGGAGATTTTGGGGTTTGTATTATTGAGGGAGGAACCGGAATCCCCAGTTTCAGTTTTCCCCCAACTGTGCCAGTTTACCTGTGCTAGTAAAAGAACTTTGAAAGATGTTGGTTTTGGAGTCTTGTCTGCAGGAGGGGTTTTCTGGAACGCTGACATTGAAGTGTCAAAAAATCATGATGATGACCAGACAATCAAAACCTCACCATTTTGCAAGCAAAAAGGGATTAGGACCAGTGATGGGATTCAAATAATTTAACACCGGTTCTCTGCCCTAATGATTTCTTCCAACCACCAGTTCACCAAACTGCTCAGAAAGTTAACAACCGGTTCTCCCAAAGTGGTGCGAACTGGCTGAATCCCACCACTGATTAGGACCTTGATTGGACAACTGTGGCTACCATCTTGAGGCTTTGACACTGCCCCCCCCTCCACTAATGTCTGTGCAGAGTTCTGTGGCCAATCAGTCTTCACTGCCTTGGGAAGCTGAAAATCTATAAGGGGAAAAAATGCATCCAGAGTCCAATCCCATTTGTAATTTCTGATGTACAGGTGGTCTTCGAATTATGACCATAATGGAGACCAACATTTCTGTTGTTAAACAGGACAATTGTTAAGTGAATGTTGCCCATTTTACAACTTTTCTTGCCATATTTGTTAAGTGAAGCATTGCATTTGTTAAATTAGTAATACGGTTGTTAAGCGAATCTGGTTTCCTCATTGACTTTGCGTGTCAGAAGGTCACAAAACCTGACCCCGGGACACTGCAACCTTCATGAACCGGAGTTAATACGTGTCCATGAGGATGCTGCAACAGTCATAAGTATGAAAAACGGTCATCAGTCACTTTTTTCAGTGTTGTAACTTCAAACGGTCAGTAAATGAATGGTTGAAAGTCAAGATCTAGCTGTAATTTACTTAAAAGACCAGATAGCATAAACCTGAGGCAAAGGCAGTGCAGGGCTGTAGGATGTCACCAAGATGAATGCAACAAGCAGGTCATCTGGAGATTGTTTCCCGGAACCGTTCTTAGATTGAATTGAATTCTTGAAAAAAATATATGAGTTAATTCATTTGCATCGAACGATGCTGAGTCATACAGCCAGTGAACTAATGCACTTTAGAGACGGGCAGTCCTGCAGCCACCTAAGATGATCTCAACAGAATTTTACTGCAGCATCAGTTTTGACTGTAATCAGAGACTCTAACATACAAATGCAGCTAAATAGGACACCCAATGAGATGTTGACAGGAATACGAGCCTTATGCTCTGCATAACATAAAGCAGGAGTCACAAACTTTCTTTTACTGCTTGAGAGACTCATAAATATTGCATTGGCTAGTCTTTTAAAATGTTTTAGAAAGAGCCCATGGCATGCTTTTAGTGGTTGCAAGGAGAGGAAAGAAAGAATGAAAGAAAGAGGAACTCGTCAGCTGACATCACAAACCTGAGTGCGTGTGGTACAGCAAAGTGGCAAAGCTGCAGTGGGATTTTCATAGGAGCTTCCTCTTCTACATTCCTGTAGCACAGTCCTTTAAAGTGTTTTCACACATGCCTCTAAAAGTACGTCTTTTGTGCTAGTTAGGCAGAATGTGTAAATGAGGATGAACAGGGAAAAGAGGGAGGATGCTTTCCGAAGCAACGATGCATTTTACTTACATGAGCAAGCCTGAAGCGGATCTTCTTTCCCCGCTGTCAGCCTTACCTTCCAGCCCATGGGGCTCGCACCGTTCTCACAGCGGTGGCCTGCACTCGTATGAAGCACATGGGCTGGCGGCAGGGATGAAAGGCTACCGGATCGGATCAGATCGGGCGAGTAGGTAGCGGAGTTTGGTTCTGGTTGGCTGATCCAGTAGCAATCGCTGGCTGGCCACGCCCCCGAACCAGTCCACGGCCCGCAGTCCAGCCTTCGCAAGCTGGACACCGGAAAACCGGGAAGGCAGCTCGCCACCCGCTCACCCTTAGGTCAGGGGCCAGGGCCCATTCCCCGAAGCCCCGGAGCCGCCGCCTTCCCCAACTGGGTCAGGGAATGGTGCATTCCCCAACTCTGGCCTTTCCCTGGAGCTGCCGCCCTCTCTTCCTTCGTCCAGTTGCTGCCTGCTTGCCGCCTGTTCGCCCTTCGCCTTTGGTCAGGGCCCAGGGATACTTCATTCCCCTGAGACCCCGGAACCACCCCCTGCTCGCCGCCTGCCTCAGCCAGATTGGGGAATGCACCATTCCAAAAGTTACTGGAGTCCCTCACCTTGAATATGCTGCCGCCATTGCTGCTTGTTCCATGCACCAGCTGCGCAAGCACACTCCATTTATTTCATTTATTTATCAGCAGCAGGTTGGGTGTGCGCTTGTGCAGCCAGCGCATAGAACAAGGTGGCATATTCAAGGAGAGCAACTCCGGTAACTTTTGGATGCTTGCCTTTCCTGGCAGCCAGCTGCTGGAGGAAAGTAAGTATATGCCGCTTGGCGAAGGAAGAATGGGCAGTGGCTCCGGGACAAGGCTGGTGTTGGGGAATGGTTCATTCCCCGACCTGGTTGAGGAAGCGGTGAGCAGGGGGCGACTCCGGGGCCTCAGGAAATGGGGTGTCCCTGGACACCAGCCCCTGACCAAAGGCGAAGGGCGAGCAGGCTGCGAGCGGGCAGTGAGTGGGCGGCAGCTCCAGAGAAAGGCCGGAGTTGGGGAATGGTGCATTCCCCGACCCCATTGAGGCAGGTGGCGGCTCCGGGACCTAGGTGAAGGAAGAACAGGTGGCGAGGGAAAGGGAAAAGGCAGAATAGAAATTATTTTTTTTCCCCTACTGGGTTCTGTGGGCGTGGCTTGGGGGGGTTGTGACTGAGTGGGCATTGCTGTGAGTGACATTGAGTTGGCCACGCCCACTCAGTCACAGGACACACCCACCCACCAAGCCACACCCACAGAGTAGGTAGCAAAAAATTTTAGATTTCACCCCTGGCTGGCGGGCAGGTAAGGGAGGGGTGAAATCTAAAAGGGAGGTAAGGGAGGGGTGGCTGGCAGAGGGCTGATGTGGGTGGCATAGCATCTTGCTCCCTGGTCAAGGTGAAGGGTGAGAGGATGGCATGTGGGCAGAAGGATGGCATGAGCCAGACCTGAAAGGTGGCCAAGCCTCACCGTGTCCACCCTTTGGCCAAGTGCCCTACCTTCATGAGCAGCCATGGTGAGCAGAGAGCGGAGATCAGCTAGGCCACATGGCCAGTGTGGTAAGCTGTGGCAAAGGCAAGCGGGCAAGGTGCGGAGATCAGCTGGGCTGCGTGGTCTGGGCGAGCAAGCAAAGGAGCCAGAGAGTAGCTGGGCACAGGCGTGACTCTAGCCACTGGCCAAGGTGAGCAAGTTGAGATAGGGCGGGATGTGGCAGCGTGGGATGGGCGCGGCCAGCCAGTGGTGCGATTAGCTTGTTCTCCGAATTGCGCAGTTTGAAATTTTAACAACCGGTTCGGGTGAACCGGTCCGAACTGGCTGAAGCCTACCTCTGGAACACGTTAACTATTTCCGTGGAGATAGATATCAATGAGCACAGGGCTGGATGACATGAGGTCCCACTAATTTCTCCCAGCTATTTGATAAAGCTTTGAAGAGTATGGGAGACATGATAGTAGTCTGAGGGATTCAGCATTTCAAACTGTTCCAAGAGTAGCAGCTTCTTAACAGAAAAGCTGGAATCACTATTAAATAAACCATATACTCATGACTTGGCAGTAGCACATGTCAAAAGCTCTGGGTGCTCTTGTTGATTGCAAATGAAACAGGATCCAGCAATGTGATGCAGTAGTGGAGTAAATTTATAGGAGGACCAGAAAGATGCTGAAAAGTCTAAAAACCAAAATCTATTAGGAACAGAACATGTATGTTTTGCCTGTAGAAGACACAACCGGCTGTACACCGCCCTGAGTCCTTTGGGAGAAGGGCGGTATAAAAATTCAATAAATAATAATAATCATCATCATCATCATCATCATCATCATCATCATCATCATCATCAAAAGGAAATATGGAAACAACTTTCAGATATATGAACCACTGTCATATAAACAGGAGTATGCTTAGTCTCTCCTTTTAATCTCATGGGTTTGTTCAAGTGTTTCATGTTAGAAGTTAGAGCATTGGGCATGTTTCAGTAATAAAGCTTATTAGTAAATTGTGACAAAGTTTTTAACCTGAAAAGTTTTAATTTTATGATTAAAAGTTGTTTCGACTTACTGAATCATATCTCTTCCAAACAAAAGCCTTGGCTTGTTCTGAAAAGAAGAAAAAATACTGTAGCTCTATCTGCTTTTGCTTTAATACTATTATTGTTGTCTAAAGAAAAATCTTTGAGGACACCGTTACATTGGTATAATCTGGTGAACCTTTCCTCATTCTTGAGAATAACAGTCTTCCTATTTGGGAGGCACTTATACAGGGCACGACGGCTCAGTGATTAAATATACTGAGCTTGTCAGGTGGAGAGCTGACAGCCTGGGTTTGAGACCCGAGCTGTGTGTAATGGGTGAGCTCCCGTTACTTGCCCCAATTCTGCCCACTTAGGAATGCAAAAGCATGCAAAATGCAAATAGATTAATAGGTGGGAAGGTAATAGTGTTCTATAAGCCTTTGGAGTATAGCCATGCTGGCCACCTGACCATGAAAGATGTCTTTGGACAACGCTGGCTCCCTCAGCCAAAAAATGGAGATGAGCACCATGCCCTAGAGTTGGACATGAATGGATAGGGAAACCTTTACCTTTTATTTGGAAGAATCCCCACTTTCAAAGGGCTATTCCACGCTCTCCTTCAGATCTGTTAACCCTTCTGCGTATAACATTCTTATTCTGTTTATTCCTTGCCAAGCAATTAAACGTTTCCCTTCGGTTTTTATGGTTCAACATCTAAGAATGAGTTTTTTTCTTAACAAATTCTTGTATTTAATATAGGTGAGGGTGTGATAGGAGTGATCTTGTACTTGCCAATGTTACCTTATGCAATTTTAATCTGGTGTGTTATTTCAGTGTACTTTTCAGCCGTTAATTTCTTGGCCGATCTGTTTGCCTTAGTACCTTTGAAGATTTTCTGTTTGAAGAAAGCTGGTGAGAGAAACATTTCAGTCATTACCAATAAAATAGATTAAATTCAGTGAAATGGTTTCTGAGTAAAGGACATGATGTAAACAAAGTCAAACTCTTACAGCAAATATCTTCTTTTTCTTGAGAATAAGTAAGCCCTCTGAGACAGGGGTCTCCTACCTTGGTCCCTTTAAGACTTGTGGACTTCAACTCCCAGAGTCCCTCAGCCAGCAAAGCTGGCTGAGGAACTCTGGGAGTTGAAGTCCACAAGTCTTAAAGGGACCAAGGTTGGAGACCCCTGCTCTGAGAAACAATGAATCTTTCTTTGGAGAAACAGACACCGAGTTGTATTTTCTCCCTTCATTGGCTTAACTTTTGTTCAGATCAAAGTGCTCACCTTTAGCTGAGCTTCAGGCTGTCAGGGCAGGAGTGTAAATTTCCTTGTTTAAAATACAGCCATTAAATAGCAGCTCCTAAATCCCTCTCCATTAACATCAATGGACATTTTGCTTATAACTTCCCTGAGATATGAAGCGAGTCCACATTTTTCTGGAAGTTGTCAAGACACACAAGCCATTTCGTTGTTTCAGGCATGGTAAATGTATACAGAACAAGAGCTTTTATTATATCACATTACATATAGGGGATGAAGGGAGCTAGATAAGTGACAGTTGAGTATCTATGTTCATTCATTCTATCATAGTATTTAATTGCCTATTCATGTGAAACAATTATCCTTCTGTATTCCTTGACTATTATTCAGAAGGATATTTTCACATGCTTTTTTTTTTATCAGCTGCACACATTCCAAGGCTTGGTAAACATTTTAAAATGCCATTTTATGATTTACTCTAACTATTCAAATGAAAGTCATGTAATAATATATAGATTTAAGGTTTGACATGTATGTGTATTGTGCCTGTATATGAGAGGGAGTGAGAAAGACATGATACAAAAAGCGGAAAATATCATTTTGAAATCAATACTTAATGGGTTTGATCTAGCCTATGTTAGTCTTGTTTAATTGTACTGCAAGCTGTGCAACTTAAATTACATCCATCATAACTTAATCACATGATTAATTCAACATCTGCCTGTTACTAATCAGTGTGAATTCTGTGCAAATCTTTAAATAGGAGTTGTCAACTAACTACAATGTTTTAGATGGAATTATCACCCGTTTTAAGCCAATTAATCAACTGATTAAAAATAAATTTAATAATAATAGCAGAACATCAATATTTGTAGCTTTTAAAACATCAAGGATAGTAGGAGAAAAACACATGCTGTTTCTCTAGGTCAGGAAAAGAGTTATCTTTATGTTTTCGGCCTTCTTGTAGGAACATAAATCAAAATTTAAAAGTGCAAAACTATGCTCTTAATTCATATCACAATGTATTGGTATTAACATTGTCAGAATATTTCAATAACTATTCTGAAAATAATGACAAGCTGCCCTCTGCTTTGAGAAGAAATAGCAACTGCAGCAAAATTGTGATCTGAGCAGACATCAGAATTTAGATACGAACAGGTTGTCTTCTTTACCACTCTTTAGGCACTTTACCAGTAGAATAAAATATACTTTGGGCCAGCACGTAACCAGTCACCAGATTCCTGAAGTGACGTTAATGTTGTGTGAACAGAGTTTCTCTGTTCAAAAGAAAGCAGGGATGATTGGTTTCTGCAAATTAAAAGGATAACTGAGGGCAGCAGGCATAGAAAGGCCCTCCATTTCAATTAAGAAGACAGGCCTCCATTCTAAATGTGCATTGTGATGTTTTGATGCAAGCTCCACCTGTTAAGTTCTGGAAGTAACGAGGCTGGAGACCAGGGTAGCGACAACAGCTCTTTAATATAGGGTGAACCCAGCAACAGGCTGGGGGAAAAACCTCTCCTTTTATACAGTTCTGCTGGAGACTTTGTCCAATCAGCAACGTGCTGATTTCCCGCTCAAATATTTAAAGGTACATACATGAATACATAACACTCCTCCCCTCCCAGAAAACACTTTGCCTCTATTTACATATTTATTTACATGTTATTTTTCGACGTAGTCACGCAAATAACCTGGGCGTCTCCTAGTTCTTTCTGACCTGCGCGGTTCAGTTCTGGGTGGTGTTTTTTGGTGGTCGGGGGGGGTGGTTTGTCCTCCCCCCTCTTTCTCTGGGCCCACCGGCCCCGGATTATTTACAGATTCTTTTTCTTGGCCATCCAGCCTTGGATTACTTTTGTAATTTTCCCTGCTGTTTCCCTCGGGAACCTGATGGCGTCGCTGGAACTCTGGGACCTCAGCTAAGTCTTGCGCCTCCCCCGGGTCATTGTCAGCTGTGAATTCAAACGGATATTGGTCATGATCTGTTTTATTTGGTTCGGTTTGATCAGTTATTCGTTTCCTTATCTGATCTATGTGGCGCCTCCACACTCGGTTGTCTTGTAGCTCTACCAAATACGATTTTGGGCCGGTTGTCTTTATGATTTGTCCTGCGAGCCAACTAGGGCCGTCCCCATAGTTTCGGCCCACACCCGTCGCCTATGCCCATTTCCTTGTTTTTCTAGTTCCCCTTGTAACCCTCTGGTGTGTAATGGGGATTCAAACGGGCCAGTGGGCACCGGAGTTTCCGTCCCATCAATAATTGGGCTGGGCTTCTGCCTGTAGCCGTGCTTGGGGTTCTGTGCTGAATGGCCAGGAAGAAATCTATCTTTGTTTGCCAGTCACCTGGCTTGAGCCTGACACGCCTCCTTAGCGCCCGGACGGAACGCCTGCAAGGCCATTCGACGAGGGTGGAAAGGCGCAGAGAGGGCATGTCGGATGCCCTCCTCTGCCAGGTATTCTTCAAACTGGGCTGCCGTGAATTGAGGCTCATTGTCGGACACCAGAGTGTCCGGCAACCCGTGAGTTGCGAATAGGTGGCGAGGGCTGCGATTACTGCTCGGCCGTAGTGGATTTCATGAGTATGATCTCCAACCATTTAGAGAATGCATCAACAACCACTAGGAACGTTTGGCCGTGAAAGGGCCAGCAAAATCAATGTGGATTCTTGACCAGGGCCCTTGGGGCTTTTCCCATTCTCTGACTGGGGCCGTTGGGGTAGAGGTCTGGACTCTTGGCAAGCCTGGCATTTCCCTACCCTCTCAGCAATCTCTGCGTCCATGAGTGGCCACCACACATAGCTTCTAGCTAACCCTTCATCCTTACGATCCCTGGGTGACCTCGTGGAGGAGGTCCAATACCTTTCCCTTAATTTATCAGGAATTATTACACGATCACCCCATAACAGGCACCCCTTGAGCCGAGAGCTCATCTCGCTTTTTAACAAATTCTTGAACTGCTCGCCCGCGCAGCGGGCCACCCTCTCTGTACCCAACCGAGTACAGTCCTTAACACAATGTCCCGGTATGATGCCCGAGCCACTTCCTTAGATGTGACTGGGCCAGAGTCCAAAGAGTCAATAAGCAGGATGGGCGTCCCGGAGTGGGGTCTTCGGTCGCCCTGGTAGTGGGCATCGGCTTAACGCGTCCTGCATGCCCCACTTCTTTCCTGGTCGATGCTGCAGCTTGTACGAATAAGCTGCCAAGAATATAGTCCATCGGGTCAAGCGTGGCGAAAGTGCCACAGGCGCTGGGCGGTCGCCAGCCAGTATCCTAGTAGCGGTCTGTGGTCAGTCACGATTTCAAAATTCCGCCCAAAGACATATTCGTGGAATTTTTAACCCCTGACACAATGGCTAGTGCTTCTTTATCTAATTGGCTGTAGTTCCTCTCTGGGGAGGACATCGTTCTAGAGTAAAAGCTATAGGGGCTTCTGTGCCGCTTTGGAAGTCTATGGCTGAGTACAGCCCCACCCCATAAGGGAGGCATCGCAAACCAGCACTAGGGGCAATGAGTTGTGATATTGGATGAGCAGGCTATCACTTGAGAGCAGGTTCTTTACTGCTTCAAAAGCCCTATTTTCCGACTTTCCCCAAGACCAAACAGTATTTTTTCCTAAGAGCCTATGCAGCGGTTCCGCAACGGTTGCTTTGTTCTTTAAAAAGACCGCGTAAAAATTCACCAACCCCAGGAATGCCTGCAGCTCTGCTTTGTTTTTGGGCGCTGGAGCCTTCCTAATTGCCTTGACCTTGCTCTCAGTAGGGGGAATTCCTTTCTTGTCTATCCGTAGCCCAAGAAATCGACGGATTCGACCCCTATCTGGCATTTGTTTGCCTTGACTTTTAATCCGCTGTCCGGAAAATGCCCAAAACCTTTCTTAAACGCCTCCCCAATTCCTCCATGTTTTCCCTGAAATTAGGACATCATCAAGTAGGGAACTACCCTGGGAGCCCCTGCAGTAGTCGTTCCATTAGGTTTTGGAACAGCCCTGGTGCCACACTCACCCCAAATTGCAATCGGGTGCACTTGAAGGCCCCCTGTGCGTTACAATCGCTTGGGCTTCGCCAGCGGGCGCTCACGGGCAGTTGTTGGTAGGCTTGGGCCAAGTCTAACTTTGCAAAGACTTGCCTTGCCCCAAAGAGTGCAATAAGTGTTGCACCACGGAACCGGTAAGCGCTTTTCTGTAAGGCTTTGTTAAGCGCCGCCTTGTAGTCAGCGCAAATTCTAATTGACCCGTCCGGTTTTATTGGGTGACGATTGGCGCCTCCCACTTTGCGTGATCGACTGGCACCAAAATCCCTGATTTATGAGCTTGTCCAGCTCCTTATCGATTTTTGGTTTTAGGGCAAAAGGGACCTCCTCGCCTTAAGCCTAATGGGGCTACCTGGGGTCTAAGTTGAAGGAAATAGGGGTCCCTTGTACTTGCCCAGGCAGTCCTTGAAGACATCTTCGAACTCGTTAAAGAGAATGTCTTTCAGGTTACAGTCACTTCTGTAGATGCCAGTCACTCCCATGCCCAGGGCACGAAACCAGTCTAGTCCCAACAGACTGGGCAGAGTCCCCTCGAGGATCGTGATGGGCAGGGTCTTCTTGTGTGGACCGTACTCGACTCGGACGGAGGTGGTCCTCGAACAGGGATGCGATTCCCTGGTAGTCGTGGACTCGTAGCCGTTGTGCTTGCAGGTGGCGCTTCGCGACGGACGGCAGCGACTTCGCCAAGGTGTCCCAGGACATGATGGTGATCGCTGATCCCGTGTCTACCTCGAGCCGGCACCGGACTCCCTCTATTTTTGGTTTGGTGAAGATCTTCTTCTCCACTTTGGTCGAGGCGCGCCTATGACCACAGTTGTTTGGTTGAATCCGCGCTTTTTGTTTGAGCCAATCGCGGTCGCCTTGCCGATTCCGCGCCTGATTGGCCGATTTGAATTTTCGGCGGAAGGTTGGGCCGCTCGACAAACTTGAGCTAGGTGCCCTTTCTTCCCACACCGACATGTCGCGCCTTAAACTTGCAGCGTTGGCGCTGGTGTTGACCTCCGCAGCTTCCGTGATTCGCCTCGGTCCCCTTTGTCGCGTTTCTCGGTGCGGCAGACCCTTCCTCATCTTCACCGCCGGATTCGGTCTGAACCTCCTCCTGGTGCACCGGAGTTGCCTTCGCGCCGCCTTTGGTGGGACCGGCTTCTGCAGTGTCTCTGCCGCTTGGGAGGACATTTCATGTGCTCTGGCTTCGCCCAGAGCGTTGGCCAGCGTTAGGTTGCTCTTTGCTAGCAGCCGCCGCCGCAAACGGATGTCTTTGACCTCGGATGAGTTGCTCGAGGAGCACCTCGCCCAGGTCGCGGTATCCGCAGTCCTTGGACGCTTCTTAGGGCGCCATGTAGTCACCGGCGGATTCGCCTCCATCTGCCTTCGCCTCCGAATTCAAACCGCCGCACGTATTTGGACGGCGTTGGTGCGTGGTTTTTAGTAAAGTCTGTAGAGTTGGCCACGACACCGACTGCAACGGCGTTGGCTCTGCCAGGGCTTCCGCGATATCAATGACCTCCGGGCCACAGTGGCTTAAGAAATAAGCCCTTTTCCGGTTATCTGGAACTCCTTGCAGTTCGTTGGCTTCTAGAAAGCTTTCGAAACGGGTCATATACGTTCCCCATTTCTCTTTAGCCGGGTCAAACGGTGCGGGCGGAGTGTAACTGGCCATCTCCGCTTTTCTGCCCTGAGTTTGCTGGGTTCGGGTCTATCGTGCTTCAGCTCGGTTCTGGTTCTCCTTAGCCTCGAGATCCCACCTTCGTCGCCAATGTTAAGTTCTGGAAGTAACGAGGCTGGAGACCAGGGTAGTGACAACAGCTCTTTAATATAGGGTGAACCCAGCAACAGGCTGGGGGAAAAACCTCTCCTTTTATACAGTTCTGCTGGAGACTTTGTCCAATCAGCAACGTGCTGATTTCCCGCTCAAATATTTAAAGGTACATACATGAATACATAACACCACCCTTACCTATTTGGGTCATGACATCTCACACAAAGATGTGGCCTAACTTTCAGCTCTTACTGAAAACACTCTAAGGCAGTTCTGTCAAAATTCAAACTTAAAATGGCTGACTTTTAATGACTTGATTTTAATCTCCTTTTTGCAGGTTTCAGGCTGGGAACAGTTTGTCAGTCTTAAAAATCCCCAAAAAGACACTTCCTGTCCCAAATCAGCTACACTTCTTCCAATGCCATCACCTGATGAGCTTCATTTTATTTTTCATTTTTTTTAAATTGTCCTTTTTGTTAGTTTATAATATAAAATACAAAAATTCCAAAAGAACAAATAATAGGAAAAATAGGGGAGGGAAAAGGGAAGGGAAAAGTGTAGAAAAGAAAGAAAAAAGAAAGAAAAACCGTTGACCTCCTGTAGACCTTCAGAGCTGAGGAAAATTCTTCATTAGACCCAGGAACAGTGCTAAGCTTTCTTAGGACATCTGCTTAAAATAATCACTCTTTTGTTTCATTCTGCCTGGTATAAAATGACTAAAACGCATACTTCTTTTTAACCCCAACACATTTAAGCTTTTAGGATACTTAATTTCTTATCTTCAAATGCTAACAATTTGACTGTCATTCATGTGCAAATATACCTCCTTGTCTGATAACATCAATAATCATACATCAGAGAAATATTTGATTATTGTGCTCAAGAGCCTGTGAGGATTTTTTGGTGAAAAAAACCCTCTGAAACCCAGCAACCTAGAAATATGTGAAAACCTGTAATGTGCTCTAGATTATCACTTGGAAGACAATTTCTAATTGTGGGACAGCTGTAGTAAAACAAAGCAAAATGTGTTTTTAAATAAAACCTGCAATCATATTTTATCTATTTAATAGAAAATTAATGTATTTATAAGACTTACAAATATATTACCAGAAAATTTCAGTTTTATGACATAAACACACACACACACACACACAACCCATTTAATATGATTCAGATGCTATGTACCAAATTTACATTCAGATATCCATCCTGAACTAATGGAAAAGTCCATTGTTTCTGAAGTAATTAGACCAGGGCTGGTATTTTTCTTTTACACTTGTTCAAATTGAGGAACCTGCTAGTTAAAAAAAGAAAAGGAAAGGAAAAGGAATCCCTTATCAACAAGCAAAGCTCTATTCATAGACGACTGGCTGCATTCAAATGGTCTTTTCCCTTCCTTTGGCCCTTAGTCTCTCACAGAATCCTATTAAGCTCTTGAAGAGGCCAAAAGATTCTATAGAACACGGTTTGAAAAAACCCTGAACTAGACAACTGATGTAATTTATGCCATTTCTGTAATTACATAATTGACCTTATTATGTCATTTCTATCAACCAATGCAAATTGCATAAAAATGCAAATGATGTTATTTACATTGATATTGTACATTTGGATGCATCAGATTTTCAGATTTAACAGGGATCCTTTATGTCAAAATGATCTATTCAATCAAGGAACCAAGGTTCTTTTTTTGTTTTGTTGTGGCTTTGAGTCAGTGTTGTCCCTGCAGTTGTCGTGGCAAGCTTTTTTGGAAGTGCTTTGTCCTTGCTTGCTTCCCGGGGCTGAGAGAGAATGACTGGTTTAAGATTACTCACCTGGCTAAGGTAGGATTAAAGCATACATCCTCCTTGTTTCTAGTTTGATGCCTTAACTACTAGACCAGTTCTCAAATCAAGGTTTCCTGTATTATAAGCGATAAAACATTTCTATTATAATTAAATGGATGGGATGAAACTAAATAAATATATTTAATTGCTTCTACTCCTCTCTCCTCTCCCCAAACATCATAAAAGGGAATGCCATTGAATATCTGGTGTTATGAATCTTCTCATGAGTTTTTAAGTTGTGAACTTTCACCCATATGAACAAACCTGTCTGCAATTTATTTATTTTTATTTTTATTTATTTATTTATTTTGTCACACAGTATATATAAGCATAAGCATGAAATAATTGTACAATATATAAGCATATATATGAGTATGAGTGTGTAATGACTATATTAATTGGATATAACGAAAGGAAACAATAGGACGGGAACGGTAGGCACATTTGTGCTCTTATGCACGCCCCTTACAGACCTCTTAGGAATGGGGTGAGGTCAATAGTAGACAGTTTTTGGTTGAAGCTTTGGGGATTTTGGGAAGAGACCACAGAGTCAGGTAGTGTATTCCAAGCATTAACAACTCTGTTACTGAAGTCATATTTTCTGCAATCAAGACTGGAGCGGTTAACATTAAGCTTAAATCTATTGTGTGCTTGTGTAATGTTGCAGTTGAAGCTGAAGTAGTCTTCGACAGGTAGGACATTGTAATAGATGATTCTATGAGTTAAACTCAGGTCATGTCAAAGGCGGCGTAGTTCTCAATTTTCTAAAACCAGGATTTCAAGTCTGGTGGCATAAGGTATTTTGTTGTATTCAGAGGAGTGGAGAACTTTTTCCAACCTAGAAGGTCCCGGAAGTCAGGAGAAGGTGGGAAAAGAGTTGGTTTATGGCACACCACATATGTACACTTGACAGCATTATCGCTCCCATTGAGGAGGACAGCTGAACTCCGTGCAGGAGGAATGCCAACCTGGCAGGACCAGCCTGG
Organism: Ahaetulla prasina; assembly: GCF_028640845.1. NCBI lineage: Eukaryota > Metazoa > Chordata > Lepidosauria > Squamata > Colubridae > Ahaetulla > Ahaetulla prasina. The sequence goes on from NC_080539.1 coordinate 150,432,318, forward strand.
GAGTTCGTGATCAATTGGACGGAGAAGAAGCAACAAAGTTGAACCATACCCAGTACTGTCTGGAAGGTTGGTCTAGACCAGGGGTCTCCAAACCTGGCGAATTTAAGACTTGTGGATTTCAACTCCCAGAATTCTCAGACAGTCATGCTGGACAATGCCCACATCTTCCTTGAATTCCCCCAGAGAGGACCAAAGTGGAAAAAAACAAAATGATGCAAGAATGGCTATCAAGACCTGGAGCCAGAAGCCTCCCACTGCTGGAAAAAAACCCATAAACACACCCTCAATATTCCCCTGGAGAAAAGAGAGGTGCAGGGCTGCCCATCATTGCTTGTGGGGTTGAAACTGAGCAGAGGGGTGTGCCTCATCCTTCAATCTCTAATGGGGCCCAGCTGACTTTCAGAAGTTGTAGGGGCTTCATCACTGGTTTTTAAGAAAAGACTGGACAGCCACCTATCTGAAATGGTAGAGGATCTCCTGGTTGAGCAGAGGATAGACTAGAAATCTTTTTTTTTTCTTTTTTATAGGTCGAATTTCAGAGTTATTCCTTCTCCAATATTTAACCAATCTATCATAACTAATTACCAGGCTTCAAATAAAAAGAAAGAAGAAACTATGAGGGCTATTGAAAGACTTCCCTAGAGATCCCAACATTGTTTGTCCTGCTGACAGCTGACAGGGAAGATAGAAGTGAGGGTAGAGACACATTTGCATCATTTGAACTCCTTTCTGGGCACTTTTTTTTTTAAAAAAATATTCCTCCGTGTCTTGTTACTATGATCTTTGTGACCCTATCAACTAATCAATATTTTTGCATGGGTGTGTTTGCAAAGTTGTCCTAAAGAATCTACAATACCATGTTTTCAATCACAGACTTAACTGCCAGGGAGATGATTAGAGACTGATAAAGTTATTTTCCTAGTTCCTTCACATCTTAAAATATAATGATTAACCTACTTCCTCCTGACATCTTAAATTACAGGATGCCTTTGTGACTTAGGAGAATTTACATTTTTTTTAAATACAGGTAAAGGTTGGAGGAAAGAAAACATTGCAAGATTCCAATCTTCCTGGTTGCTGAAGACATTTATTTGTCAAATGCTTCTGAATTTTCTATTCTTCAAGAACTTTTCTCTTTGAAATACATCTCAAAAATAATTCCAATAAAACAATACAGTTATTCCAGCTACCAAAGAAGCATTTTAATAAAAGGACCATGCACGACTTGCTGTAGACCAATCTGATTTTAATGACAACAAGAAAGCAATTAAAATTAATCTGAATAATGTCCATTCATCTGCTTTTTCTAGATTGGATACAAGTTCTATTTTATTTATTTCTTTATTTTTCCATAGACTTCATTCACAACTCATATGACGATATTTTGCTTTGCCTACCTGGCTTCCTTTTTGAGCACTTATTTAGTTGTAGTTTCAGCGCAGGCAATTGTATTAGTTTTAAAAATGTATAAAACCGAGAGAAATCTAATTATAGGTAGTCCTTGACTTACAGCCATTTATTTAGTGATTAAAGTTACAATAACACTGTAAAAAGTGACCTATGACCAGTTTTCACACTTACGACCATCACAGTATCTCCATGGTCATGTGATCAAAATTCGGGTGCTTGGCAACTAGCATGTATTTATGCCTGTTGCACTGTCCCAGGGTTATGTGTTCACCATTTGTAACATTCCCAGGTGACTTTTGACAAGTTAAGTCAATGGGGAAAGCCAGATTCGTTTAACGACTGCATGATTTACATAACAACTGTGGCAAAAAAAGGTTGTAAAATGGAGCAAAACTCACTTTAACAACTACAGTACCTTGCTTAGCAATGGAAATTTTGGGCTGATTTGCAACCGTAATTGCAGTCAAGGACTTCTTGGGTCTCAGGCAGAAATAAGAATATAATTCCCAGCTTAGCTCAAGAGCGTATTATACAATATGTGGCTGTATATGAGACGACCATGAGCATAGAACACTAGTGTAATGCAATGGGGCAGGATCAGGGAAATGAAACCGTAATGAAGATGGATGGACTAAGCCTTGTGATGGTTAACCTTTTTATCCTTGCATGCCAAAAGCGCATGCATGTGCATGATAGCACATGCACGCGTGCCCACACCCCAGGGGTGGGTTCTACTTACCTTTACTACCAGTTTGCAATGGGATCACGCTTCTGCGCATGTGCAGATCGTCTATGATGACATCTTACTTCACAAGAACCAGACCGAACCTGGGGCAACCCACCACTGCCACACCCATAATACAATGCGCGCATGACATCTCCCCATGTGAGCTCCCCCACACACCCCATGCTGTGTGAGTGACCTACTTGCACCGTTTGGGTCTAGCAGGCTCCCTGAAGCCTCCTAGGACCAAAAATGGGGGAGGGGGGCACACTGCACCCCCGTGTTCCCTCCCTGCATGCCTACACTGTTACAGGTGTTATATCTGCCTTGTATGCAGCTTTATTCTTTTTTAGCATTAATCTCCATTGTTCAGTGATGCATTTCCTGTCTCTCTAGGATTTACCTTTCTCTGCTCCTGTGAGGCACTTCCTGTTCCTGTTGGAGGTTTACAGCTCAGCTGGGGCAAGGGCTTGCGTGTCGGCAGAGAGGCCTACGCATGCCACAAGTGGCATGCGTGCCATAGGTTCACTATCATGGGACTAAGGCTAGGAAGACCCAAATTCTGATTTACCTTTCACAGTGAGAGCTTCCTAGGTGATTTTGGGCCAGTTCTTCTCTTTCGATCCAACCTATCTCACAGAATTGCTATTGTGCTGTTGTGGGTGGAAATGGGAAGATGAAACACACCATTTCCTGCCTTGTGTTTTCAAAGTAAAGAGGGAGTGCAAACCTTATTAAAAAATAAATAAAAATAAACATGTTATCAATCTTTGAGATTTAATGACAGACAAGAGGCCATTTTTTTTTCAATCTTTTACAATAAATAAATGTAGAATCCCAAAACATATTGAACAAATGGATCACATGAGCATTGATAGAAATCTTTCTTGGAATTCAAAATGGGCAGGTGCTACATATTGTGAAAGTTTCATAAAATAATACAGTATTAGATTTTGAGTATGTATATATTACATAATCTAGTCCCATTCCTCTGCCCAAAAATACTACTATCAAAATATTAATATATGTAGGCATATCTCCTCCTCCTCCTCCTCCTTCCGTATTGCCCCTCCATCTTCCATCTGTAGGGTTATGTGTTTCTCTATACATCATTCCTCAGTACTCATTCTGGGAGGCACAATCAGTACCAAAACCAGCGGTGAAATCCAGCAGGTTCTGACAGATTCTGGAGAACCGGTAGCGGAAATTTTGAGTAGTTTGGAGAACCGGCAAATACCACCTTTGGCTGGCCCCAGAGTGGGGTGGAAATGGGGATTTTGCAATATCCTTCCCCAGGAGTGGGGAGGGAATGGAGATTTTGTAGTATCCTTCCCCTGCTATGCCCACAGAACCGGTAGGGAAAAATTTTAGTTTACACCCCTGACCAAAACCAGCAAGTAATTTTTTTCCCATTAGGAATAATGTGAGTCACAAGGCAGCCAACACTGACAAGTTCTAGCTCGTGCATTGAGTACCAAACAAATGACAAGTATCAGGACATTTTTTTTGTGTCAAATGAGTACCAAATTCAATGAGCTTTAAGTCAGTTGAGTACCAAGATACCACTGTACCATATATTGTAAGGAATGATTTAATAAAGTAAACTCTTTTTTAAATTTTTTAAAAAAACTTTTTCCTAGAGTTTGGTAATTCTTTTGGGCAACAGAATTATGTTGTAGTTCCTTGTATATAATATGAAATTACTAAAATGCAAAGAACTGCTTTATGATAGATTAGTCTATTTTCTACCTTGGGTATCAGCTACCAAACATAGATTATGATGACACAATGTGCTTACCTATAACATGAATGTTTTATCAGAAATATTTATATGCCATGTGTTAACCTTACTTAAATTTTTGGAGCTTTGGGAAGTTAGTAGTTTAATGTATTGCACACAATAAATATTGAGTGAAATGAATAATTACGCTAGCAATGCAGCCATAGTATGATATGGGCTCTGAAGGCAGAACAAGTTGGTACATAGATTTATCAGCTATTTCTCTTGCTGAATAACTCACTCAACCATTTTGCAATTGTGCAATTTATGCTGCTTGAAATGAAAATACTTGAAAGGGCTTTTTCATTGGACAGATCCAAAGTGTAGGATTCTGTTTCACAGGATCAAAGAGTCACTGAAATCTTTTGGGGAAAAAAACACACACCTTTTCTTTAGGAAGGCAGTTGTTTCTCAAGAACTGTAAATTTTAACTCTGCCTTTGCCCAATTTTTTTCCTATGTTGCTATATTGCATCATTTTTCATTTGTAATTAGCAACCCAGAGTAATATGTAAATACTAGAAGGATAGGATAGAAATTTTTATATCCCATAAATACATTTGCTTCTGGTCTAAGGATGTCAAGCTATTTGCAAGAGGCCTGTGATCCAGCAGTGGCCTGAACTGATGGAAGAGTGAAAGAGCAATTCTCTAAAGCAGATCTAGGGAGGGACAACGATTGATAGAAGAAAGTGGAATTCCATATTCACTGTAATGTCTATAGAACTGTTACTACCTAATAAATCAGCACATGAGTGGAAGTTTTTTCAGGATAGATGTCTCCTACAGAAAGCTCAAGATGATACAAAATGTGAATATTTATACTCATTAAATTATTGCATTTATTAGACCCAAAACTGTGTGGCTGACCGTGTCTCAGTATAGAATATTTATTCCTGAATTGGGCTTTGCATGAACTGTAAGTTTGGTGCTTCAGAATGAAGAGGGTTTTTTTTTCCCCCTCAAAAAAATGCATATGGATTTTTATTTATTTTAATTTCTTTTTATCTTGCCTTTACAATTTGTATAAATAACTCAAAACAACAAACACACCTAATATGAAAAATAAATGAATAAGAACTAAAATTCATAGGGCTTGTTGTGTCAGGTAGAAAATAAGTACATGGGCTGGAAAGAATAGTATGAACCTTTGAAACAAGAGGTTTGGTGCCTAATAATGACTATAAAGTGCTCAAGAAGGTGATCTGTTTTCTTTTTCCCTGTCTTTTTTCCCTCTAGTATCTGTCAGGTAAATGGATAAATGTATAGAGAAGCTTTTAATAGCTGCAGAAATAGTAATAGCCAAGGAATTGGAAATACGTAAATAAACTATTTCAGAAAGCCTTAGGATCTTTGAGTACAACTGAACTGGAGGGACAGAGGCAATCAGGCATTTTTCTTGATCTAAGAATAAAAATGTTGTATCTGTCTCTTCTCTCTCTCTCTCTCTCTCTCTCTCTCTCTCACACACACACACACACACACACACACACACACACACGCACATACAAAAACAAACACACACAAAATTGATACATGTGCATTTCTCCAAGCCCAAATACCCAACCCACAACTTGGGCTGTGAACATTGGAAATGAGCCTATGATTTATATATGAATATGTTTTGTTTAAAATTGTAACAGATGGATCAGTAATATATTCTGCAATACAATATTCAGCTTTCTCATTTCTTAGGCAGCTGTTTAGACATTTTAAGGATAAAACCTGCTTAATGTGGCTGCCACCCTGAAACCCATTTTTTTGCAGGCAGTGAAAAGTTTACATTGTTCCATGTGGGAAAGGGGTAAGGGATTAAACACTCGAAGAGAAACATCCAAACGTGTCTCATACCCCACAATGCACTACAATGATTGACTTGGTTTCATCTACAGATTCAGTCTTGTGTGTCCAAAACTTGAAGCATGTTATTTTCTAAGATTGAAAGATGTCATCAAGATACCAACAAGTCCTGAAAGCTATAGAGACCTTTCAAGATGTCTAAAATTGCTGGAGACCAAGCATCCAACCCATAACTCTGCTTTTATACCATAAAGGAAAAGAAAACCAAATTAATCCAAAGGGATGTTTTCGGTAGCTGATTCTCCCCTTTCTCTTGTCAAAAAGGCAGAAACACAAATGCAAGACGCTCCTGTATTATTTTCCAGTTCTCGGGCATCATGCTCCTCCTTCAATTCCCCCCCTCCCCCCTCTCTACCCCATCTTCCTTTTAGCCAGCCCACTCATATGCTGAAAGGAGGCTGCCAGGCAGAGTAAATGCAGTTCATTTTCAATGTATCTGTCCACATTCTCAGTCTCTGTTCAATGTTCCATGACAACAAGGTGAGACGGCAGAGGTTATCTGAACAGCTGCTTCCTAAGCTAGAAATTCCAGGCATTGAAAACCATCTGTCTATACATTCACAAATGTATATAGGAGCAATCTATCAGACTGCAGCTGCCACTTGATCAGGCCCGCTTCCTTTCTTGATGTGGAACAATACCAGCGAGTTCTTCACTTTGTGTCACACAGAATAGCTGATTTGATTAAGTCCCCAACTCTCATTATGCTAGATAGGGGTGTAGAATTTCAATGATAATCCATAATGCATGACCAGTTTGTCACCATGGCAACATAAATTCAAGGTTACTAGCTCAGACACATAATTGGGTGTGCATTGAGTGCTGAAGAAGGGTTGTTAAAATTCTTGTCATAGAAGAGTCGCATCCATCATACTGTCTAAAAATTGCAAAGTGCTCATAATCAGAAGGGGGGAGGGTATATCCTTGGAGAATAATGTTAATAAAATAACGATTATATCTAATAGAATTGTTTAAGTTTTTGCACTTGGGGCTTTAAGCCTATGAGGTAATAAAGGCCCAAAAGGATACTCCTTCAAAATTAGACGGCTTTGACTTGGCATTCATCGATTTCCCAAAAATATTTCTGTTGAAAGGCAGGCCTCTGTCAGCCCTGCTTTGAGTGTAAGTGATCTGGATAAAATCACATCCTATTCAAGGATGTAAATAGTGCTTGTATCACTCAGGTGGTTTGGGAAGACGCATCAGCCAGCATTAGATATTTTTTAAAAGAACATATCCTGAAAAATGTTTCCAGCTTGTAGAAAGAGGAGCTTAGTTTTTTTCTTATTTCTTTATTGCTTGTATTGGCAGCCATTTTAAAGCTCCTAGATAACAAAATAAAAAATAAAAAATGACAAGATGCCAACAACCAAATGCAAAGAAAAAATTGAGATGGCAAATATAACAGAGAAACAGAACAGGTTACCTATATCTTATTTCTCTCTATCTGCATATATCGATCCAATGCTGTTTCTGATAACTAATATTTTATTTTTCATTTTCACTATGTTTTTAATAAAAAATTACTTGATCTGAACTTTTTTTTAATCTCTCAGAGGCCATGGAGGGCACCACTAATGCAATGGGCAGAACCAACATTTTTATCCTATTTAAGATGTTCTCCAAATGTGGTAAACAAAATAGCAACTTCTTATCATCTCTTCTTCATGCTTATACCATTTCAATATGGAGTGTGCAAGGCGTAAGTTTCATTTATAGAAACACAGTTACTTGGAATTAGTAATCGTTGTGTACCATTCCAAGGAATGGAGACATCAGCACCAGATCTACTTTTCTCCATTCTTTAACCTGTATTTAATATAATATAATATTCTCTACTCCATCTACTTTATTCTAAAGCCAGAATCTAAATAAAGTGAAACTTTTGATCAATTATTGGTTTAGCAGAAGAGTTAAAAACATGCTTACCACGATTTAAGTTTGGGAAGATTGTTGCCAATTATCCTTCCCCAAAAATTAAATCTATCACCGTATTAAATCAACAATGAGATTTTGTTTACTTTACTTCAGTATTTTTCAACCTTTCCTTCACCACAGACCCCCTTTGAATAACTTTTGTGGCCATGGACTATGGCCATGGATTGCCAAAACTTCACTCAAGATTTAGAACCTAACATTTCTTCAAGCCTTCGCGGATACTCTGTGATGACATCACACACCCCCAGGGGTCTGCAGACCACAGGTTGTGAGCTGCTATTCTACATCATATTCCAGTTAAAGATTTCCCCTGGATTTGTCTGCATTTATCAGCTGGAGTCCCTGTTTCTTCACTGGAACATCATTCTCTGACAAATAAGTCAATCACTGAAGATAATATTGTGAGGGCAGCTTTGCCATGTTTGTAAACATTTCACAAAGTAAAGAAAGTGGAGGTTGTAAGTATTCTGTGATGGTTGGTTTCAGTAAGGCAACAGAGTGGTCACTTCTCTGTTATCCTCTTTTGTGATTTTGTGATCTTCCCTTTGATCAGATTTGAACATTAAAGTCATGAATATTAAAGCTACTTTCACGATAGGGTTAGAGTAACAGAATCTTGCATGTCTGAATGTGCCTTAACATCTCCTGACTTTATTCTAACAAGAGAGCCAAGTCTGAGAGTCTCTCTCAAATTCTATTCCTGCTCTGGACTCAGATTTCTCTTATCTGACTATTATCTTGGCTACAGTTCTCCTTTCTCTGCCTTATTCTCACATTCCATTACAGGTGGCAAAGCAGTTACTTATTCTGCTTTAAATCAAGTGATGTTGATAAAATTAGGCATGGCACCCAACAATCCATGCAGTTGACCATTGTTTGCTTATTGAACATTTTTTCCTATGGCACAGAAATATATGCAATGTAACAAATTGGTTTGCTATTGTAAAAGACTGGATAGCCAAAGAATATCTTACTTTGGATGATTAGTACTCAAAAATATTAGAAATTGTTTTGTTAAAAAATAGACTTCAGAAACTTTGAATATTCACGAGACAGAATAAAATTATTAATAGGTTTATTTAAATATGTTTGCAATTTATTACATATATTAACATTTTTCTAATATTTACATATACATTGTTTTGGGTTTAAATCTTGAAAGTTGATGTTTTGTATTTTTATGTTTCTCCTCAAAAATCATATATTAATGCATATGCCATGCAACACAGAGATACAAATATATACACCCACACAGTCACACTTGTTTCTAATTTTTTCTTTATTTGCTCTTGTTTTTCTTCATTGTTTACTTTCTCTTAATTCTAGATCTTATTGTTTTAATCATGGTACCTTGTAAGATAAATTTAAAAAGCCAAACCAAACTGAACAAACAATAAATTAAAGCAAGTTTGGTCTTCACTTTTTTGGATTCAGTCAGATTCAATGAAGTTTTCCAGATTAAACCCAGATCCCTCAAGAGAACAAAAGGACTGTCCCCATATATCTAAACGGCATATGTGACAGGGTTAGGTTCCTCCTGCTTTCATTACTGTCAGCCCTTTGAGGTAAGTCAGGTAAGGAAATGGACAACCCAAGAATTATAGCCATCTTGGGCACTTGGAACCATATGGACTTCAATTCCCAGAATTTCCCAGCCAGCATTGAATTGAGAGTTGAGTTCTATCCATCTTACCTTGATGAACGTATCTTTTCTTTTATGTACACTGAGAGCATATGCACCAAGACAAATTCCTTGTGTGTCCAATCACACTTGGCCAATAAAAAAAAAATCTATTCTATTCTTAAAGTCACCAAGATTGAGAAACACTGCATTAGAGGAAGGTTGTAGGATATAATAACTGAATCTTGAAAACCTTCTCTCTGCCTTCTTTTATACCCAACAGAATCAAGGTAGGGTTATTTTATCAGGACTGAGCTGATTTTTTTCCCCCGTTAATGGCTCATACATTCCTTATCAACATTATCTGTATATTCCTGCATTGTTACACAGTGCTGAACAAATGGCCAACCGAGGAAATCACACAGTTATTGTACAGTTCCTTACTTGGCACACATAATTAAAGTATAAATGCAATAATTCTCAGACTGTCAACCTGTGTTGAGGATCTTTTTGTCTATAACAGTGATGGCTAACCTTTTTGCCATCGCATGCCAGGAGCTTGGGGGGGTCATGCATGCCCACACCCATAATTCTATGCACCCTGCCCCCATGCAGGCACATGCGACCCCCCCCCCACGCTCCCAGCACATGTTGGCAAATGGGGTATTTCCAGCCTCGGGGGGGGTGTCTCCGGGGTGTGTGTGGAGAAGGCTGTTTTTGCCCTCCCCAGACTCCTAGAAAGGCTCTGGAAGCTGGGGAGAGAGAAAAACGGGCCTTCCCCACCATCCCCCAAGGTCCTCTGGAGGCAGGAAACAGCCTGTTTCCCTACTTCTGGTGGGCCCAGAAGGCCAGAAAATCACCTGGCCAGCGCATGCATGCGCACCAGAGCTGAACTTGCGTGCCCACCGATTTGGCTACACATGCCCCCTGATAAAACACTTCTTAACCATAATAAGGTTTTTGGTCTAATAGGAACATTTAGGTTTTTTTCAGGGATATCCAGGGACAGGAGGAAAAACTGTACAGTTAGCAGCAATAAGGGTACAGTCAAAGTTTTGATATGGAATACACTGGTGATAGACATGAAAAGGGAGAAATGCTTCATTTACGACATTTTGGGGCAACTTGATTTTTTTGGTCTCTCCTTTGATCCTAGTTCTTTGTATTGCATTCTAGAACTGCACTCCAAAAATGGCGTTAGAACAAACAGCAACAAAAGGTTTAACTAGAGTTAAAGCTAGGTATTTTTTTTTTTGTAGCTGAGTTTGACTAAAAACTGAGTGATGTCTCAGCAGTTAAAAATGTAGAGTTTGTCAGCTGGAAAGCTGACAGCCCGGGTTTGAGACATCAGCGTTGAGCAATGGGGTGAGCTCTCCTTATTGCTCCAGTTCCTAGAAACCTAGCAGTTCAAAACATGCAAATGCCACTAGATAAATAGATACCCAGGGATGGGATTCTACTGGTCCAGACCTGTTTGGGAGAACCGGTAGATCCAATGTTCAGCTGAGAGCGAACCGTTTCGCTCTAACGATCAGCTGGGCCCACCTGCCTACCCCTGTGCTTTACTTACCTTTATCTTAGCAGCTGATTCGCGCGGCAGAGCGGATTGCTGTGCCTCAGCTGTTTTAATTCCCTAGCACTAACGTGGAAGGTGAATTTTTTGTTGAACTGCGCACACATGCGCAGTGAAGCATATGATCACTGAACCGGTTGTTAAACTGGAAGGATCACACCACTGTAGATATCACTTTGGTGGGAAGGTAAAAGCATTCCCTCCACCTCAGCATACAGTCATGCTGGCCACATGACCACAGAGATGTCAACATTGGCTCCCTCAACTAAGGTGAGCATTAGCCCCTAGAGTCAGACATTGGACAGTGGAAGCCTTCACTTTTTTTCTTAACTAAAATTAAGTACAGTGAATATAACTACTCCCCATGTTTTAACAATGTTCCTTTTCCTCTATAAATTAAACACGAAAATACTGGACTAATTTTCCAGAATTAATGTCAGATTGTCATTAAGAAAAACTATGTGATCGGTAAAAGTCAGCAGTGAATTTTTCTTTCTTTCACATTCAAAGTTAAAATTCAGCATTTTGTGGATTTAAGGAGCTCTGTATATCTCTGATCTAAACAATGGTGCTCAATACTTACTAATTTTTAAAGATTTTTTACTTTGCCTTTGGTCAATGAAATCACAGCAAGACAACATATACCAATTTAAAGAATGTATCACAAAACTATAGCAATAAATGAAATTAATATCAGAAAGCAAAGTCTAATAGCAATAGACTATAACAGCAGCAGCAGAGGTAGTAATGTGATCCCACCTATTGGAATGTGGCTAGCTAATTGACATGCTGAACTGCTAATAGAATAGCAGGTTGAACTGGTAATGAAAGGAGGGAAACTGTTTAGTAAACTGTTATGAGGAGCTGTCCGAAAGAATTTTAGGGTTGGACAGTTTAATCTGATTTCATCCAAATCCATTGTCTGAGCAAACATCCCTTGCCTCTTCTTCCCTCTCTAGTGCTATCCATATTACATTGGCTTTCTATCCAGGTATACCTTTGATGGAAATTCTGAATTATTGGATGTTCTTATAACCTCTTAAACTCTCACTGGGATCATAGGATCATAGAGACTGTTTATTGTGATGAGCTTGTTAACTTGCTTCCTAAACTCTCAATGTCCAACTACAACTCAATTTCCATATACTGAATTTTTAGGCGCCAAATGAAGTTACAGACAGGGGAAATCAAATAAGTAATATCCCTTTTCCCAACCCCTCTACAAATACAGAGTATGGAAAAGACTTTCTGACACGCAGTTATCTATGTATATGAAAAATGTGTTATATGTTCATGTCATCTGTTGTGGTACAGCACAAACAGTTTAGCCTTGTGATTTATCAGAGGACTTACTAACAATCTGATAATTTATTTTAGTTGTCTCCTTCATTTTTTATTTTTTATTTTTGGAAAAAGGATTAAAGCCAGAAGATATTTACAAATTCAGTTCTATGGCAACCAGTAAAGAAGAAATGTATTTGGTTTAACAACAACAGAATGAGATAATTTTAGGAAACATTTGTAATTGTTATTTGTATGCATGTATGTATGTACTTATCCAGTTTGTCAGAAATTTGATTCAAGAGTGCAATCTATTAATATATAGTTATATTTCTCCTGGAAAATGGTAACAAAATATTAACACAACACAGTCTCAACTGTTTGTTCTAACTTTTGGTTCAAGTTTTGTAACAGATGAAGGAAAATCATTTCCAAACATATTTCACCATACCACATGATACATAAAAAGCAAGGAAATTGTCTCAGTCTATGCCAGTGTTGCTAAACCCTGCGACTTTAGAACAGGACAGAACAGAATAGAGTTGGAAGGGACCTTGGAGGTCTTCTAGTCCAACCCCTTGCTCAGGCAGGAAACCCTATACCTTTTGGACAAATGGTTGTCCAATCTCTTCTTTAAAACTTACAGTGTTGGAGCATTCACAACTTCTGAAGGCAAGTTGTTTCACTGATTAATTGTTCTCACTGTCAGGAAATTTCTCTTTAGTTTTAGATTGTTTCTCTCTTTGATTAGTTTCCATCCATTGTTTCTTCCCCTGCCTTCAGGTGCTTTGGAGAATAGCTTGACACCCTTTCTTTGTGGTAACCCCTGAGATATTGGAACACTGCTATCATGTCTCCCTTAGTCCTTCTTTTCATTAAAATAAACATTCCCAATTCCACCAACCATTTTTAATATAGTTTTAGCCTCCAGTCCCCTAATCATCTTTGTTGTTCTTCTCTGCACTCTTTCCAGAGTTTCAACATCTTTTTTACATTGTGGCTATCAAAACTGGATGCAGTATTCCAAGGTATTATACAGTGGTAGTAATACTTCATGTGATCTTAATTCATTAATGTAGCCTAGAATTGTGTTGGCTTTTTTGGAAGCTGCAGCACACTGCTGGCTCATATTTAAGTGATTATCCACTAGGACTCCAAGATCTATACCTGTGTATTTGGTGTTTCTTGCCTAAATGTAGAACATTACTTTTTTCCATCATTGACTTTCATTTTGTTATATAGTGCCCAATGTTCAAGTTTGTCAAGATCCTTCTGTATCTTAAGCCTATCTTCTGGAGTGTTGGCTATTCCTGCCAGATTGGTGTCGTCTGTAAATTTGATGAATTCCCCATCTATCCCCTGGTCCAATTAATTGATGGATGTTGAAGAGTATTGGGACTAAAATAGAGCCTTGGGTTGTCCCACTGCATACTTCCCTCCATGTAGATGCAGTTCTAATTGAGGACTCAATGTGTGTTGAGTGCTGTTGGTTCTTACTGAAAATCTGTCATAATTATATTTCCAAACAGTGGATTACTTCTTAAATGTGACTAATTTTGTTCAAATTAATATGCTATAATGTGTGATAATAACATGGTATTCAGGGATTTAAAATAGTCAAGATTGTTATAAAATTTAACTGGGCTCGATTACTCTTAATAAATCTGCTACTGAACAGTTCGTGTTGATCACAAACCAGTTTACCACCAAATGTAAAGAATTTGAGGTAAGCTTCTTTTTGTACCCTTTGGTTCCGGATTGCATAATTTATGTTTCTGTTTCTTAAATTATTGTTACCTCTCTTTTAGCTGCGGAATTAAACAATTTTTAATACATAATCATGATATTTACCTGGCTTTATAAAGCAGTTAGATTGCTGACAAAAGCAAAGTAATACTACTGTATAGCTTTGATATGTTCCATTAATGTGGATTGTTTTTATTTGAATGCAAAGCTGCTTTAATAAAAAATAAATAAAACTTTCAAGCTGCACATTGGAAATATATTCACTTCTTTAATATGTGCATGTAATTCCAATTAATGTTATGTACATGCAAATAAACCCCATTAAATCTATTGAGGTAAGCAAGAAATGCAGGGTAGCTGTGAGGCTCTGATTTAAATAACAAGTGACTGGTGAACAACAGCACAGTCAGGTCCTGTATGCCCATATTGTCAAAAGACAGCAACAGTGCTCAAAGATAATTCCCTATTTACATACTGAAGTTCCTTGGTGCCTGGCCAAGTGAACCCCAAATGCAGTGGATCTAGGAGGAGAATCTGTCCCCGAGGGAAAGGGTGCATGTGGAAAGGAAGGAAAGGAGAAAGAGGAGAGGAAAGGAAAGGAAAGGAAAGGAAAGGAAAGGAAAGGAAAGGAAAGGAAAGGAAAGGAAAGGGAAAATTGGTTGGCTCACTTGGTGGTTACCTCTATGCTAGAGGAAGATTCAGAGGTATTGAGGGATATGCATAAAAAAAATATGGCTTGAAGATCAGATTCTTGTTCTCTCTGTTCTCTTTGGTTTTTCACTCAGAGCTTGAGGGGTAAATCTGAAAACACACTTTTCATTATTTTCTAAAGGCTCCCCCCTCCCCAATAGTGAATTATTCTGTTTTGATTAAGAGCACCATGCTGCCTACTCTGTTTTAGTTCAGCTTTGTAAAAAGAATGAAGAAATAAGTGCTGAGCCCTCACACCCCTCAGTCTCTATGGCATTTCTGATTTTATTTTAAAAATTATTTTGATTTTTAAACCAAAGTAGGGAGGATGCATTGAAATTCAGAAATTCTTTCCAAGCCTGTTACCAGCAATGGAAATAGAAGAGTCCACATTTACTTCAGTGTAAGTAAGTGAGATGTTCTATAACTATCTATCTATCTATCTATCTATCTATCTATCTATCTATCTATCTATCTATCTATCTATCTATCTATCTATCTATCTATCTATCTATCTATCTACAGTATCTACCTATCTAACCACTTTCTGTCTGAAAGTGGGTGTGTGCATATGTGTGGGTTGTATCTGTATGTGTCTATGTAAAAGCGATTGAAAAGGTCCCATCTGTATGTGAGAAGAAAAAAAAAAGAGAATTGGAAGAGAAATGATGGAGTATATTATGAGCTGCGGTGGCATAGTAGTTAGGGTGCAGCACTGTAGGTTACTTCCGCTGACTGCTGACTGACTGCAATTTGGTAGTTCAAATCTCACCAGGCTCAAGGTTGACTCAGCCTTTCATGCTTCTGAGGTGGGTAAAATGAGGACCCAAATTGTTGGGGGCAATAGGCTGGCATCTGTGTAATTGTGTTTCTGCTCTCCCTTTATACTACATCTCTCTGCATTAAAGGGTTTGTATATACTGGAAGCACAAGATGAACAGCATATTTTATTGATTGATTCATCAGATTTCTATAACTACAGTACCCATATCTCACAAAGTGTACAATAAGCAAGCCATTAAAACAATACTTTAAAACAGTTAAATATAAATAAAGTGTGGGAACAGACCAGCATCATATACACAAGGCAAGCATCTTGCAGACTCCCCAATTCTCTGGGATCCCCATGCCTGATTTTAAAAAAACATGTGTCCAGGGATTTCTTAAATGCCGGTAGGTTGGGTCTAATCTTACCTCAGGAGAATGGCATTCCAAAAGTCAAGTGCTGTGGAAGAAAAGGTGGATTTCCAGGATCCTGTCAAATGGAACTCCTTACACAGGGTTGGGCAACTATGGTCCCTTTACGACCTGTTGACATCAACTCACAGAACTCCTGAGAATCATTGCTGAATTATTTATTCTTTGGGCAGAGTGTTGGATTAGAAGACCTCAAGCATAGGTTATATCCTAGACAATGACAGATGTTTCTCTTGCAGGGTGCAAAGAGAAAATATCTGCCATGAACTTCAGATAGGCATCAGGAAGAGCATCCAGCCAGTAAATGTTCAGCTTCATTCAATTCAGTCCCAATTCCACTCTGAAGCAAGGGATTACAGGGTTGTAAAAAGAATATATCTATAAAACGGATTTGACCTGAAAGCTGATATTCTGTATATGCAGCTATGGGATTTTAACTTGGCAATATTTGGAGACAATTATATCTAACTAAACAGGAACATTCTTTTTTCCCCAATACCACATAGCACTGAATATTACTGATCTAATTTTTAATATCTTAGTTGATTGTTAATTTTGTTGACAACTGTCATATTGCTTTAATTATAATTTCTAATCATGTTCCACTAATAATGTCAGTGGTTTTAGACAGGAAAATTCAAATTAGTGGGATGTGGGATTTTAATAGGTTACCACTAGAGTATCATCAGTCTGTTGACTGACAAAAATATATATTGATGTGATTTTTTTAAAATACAGGGATGACTGATAATGTGAAGATTCTCTGTGATGCATTTAAAACATTTATATATGGTACAGTTTAAGCCTCTTGGTAAAACAAGTGACAGGATTATCATTTCCATAATAGAATTTATCTATTATATCATAAAAATTGCAATGGAAGGTAGAAATATGCTAGAAACCATATATTAGAATCATACTATGCATTTAGTTCCATAAAATTGGAACTGAACAATTATATTGAGTACTGAATATTCATTAAAGTGTTTTAAGCTGATCTGTTGGGAACAGGCACAAAAAATGTGGTAAACAGCTGCATTCATATTTGAAATAATGGAAACAAAATAGAATAATACCTATAATAAGAGATTCCATGGGGATAATTCATACAGACTATAAAGCAATTAATTCTCAGTTTATGGAAGTTTTATCCAAATCTATATGCTGTAGCTGTAACCTGCAAAGCAGATTTCTTTTTCTTTTTTGTTCCTCCCCTTAAAGATGGAATAAATCTTCCTAGGATTTTGGAATACCATTCCAGAGTTTGGCTGCACCTTTAATTTTTAAGGAGATATTTGATACTACTGAAACAATGAAAATTTGTAAGGCTTCCAGACCAGATGGTTCTTACTAAGTAGAACAAAAATAAAAGATGTATCCACATCCTCTCTTGTTGGAAATTTATAATGATTTTTTTCCTGAAGGGTTCTACCTTTATCATTCTGTGAACTCTATAGCTAATTTTAAAACCAGAAAAGGATCCTATAAACTGGACAGATTTTCATATCCTTCTAAAAGCAGATGAAATTATTTTGACAGCTACTTTGGGACAAAGACAATGGAAGATATTAGCTAGATAAATCATCTGGTACCATCTAGTTTTATGGAAGGACATCAACTCTCTGACAATCTAGAATAGAAGTAGACATTTTAGCATTGTATTCTAATAACAAAGAAATGCCCATTTGATTTCATTAAATACAGAAAAAACTTTTATTATGGTACAAATTAAGTTTTTGGAACGAATTGTGACCAAAATGTCATGTCAGAATGTTTTCTGAAAGCTTCATTTCTTGAGTAAAATATTTTTCTTACTCAGTGGTGAGACTATTTCTCCTACCATTAAAATTAGGTATGAAGCCAGAAAAGGATATCCTATATCTCCTTTAATTTTAAATTTGAATTCAGATAAATTGACAGGTAAATTAGAAAATCTGCTGCTCATTATTTTAAATTATTTTAAACTTTAAATTAAATTTAAATTAATGAGTTGAAAGTTATATTTTCCTTCAATTGTTCTACTTTAATTTATTTTTCTTGAATCCATGTTGACAGTATTGATTATTGTTATTAGTAGTATATGGTGTTGTTACAGTAGGGAGGAGACTACAATACTAATATAGAGTATTAGTTTGGCTTGCCAAGTTACCAGCCCTGTTATAGAACACACTTGTGTGTTTCCCAAGATGTTCATCATCCCAAGATGAACAGCTCTTCCTGCAACATCATCTAAAGACCCCTCCCTTCCCAAAGCAACCTCGCAAATGGGCACCGCAACTGGGAAGGTTCAGAGCCATTAGGAATCTGACTGCCTGCACAGAGCACTATCAAAGTGGTACCTATCTACCTACTTGCATAGAACATGCTTTCAAACTGTTAGGTGGACAGAAGTTGAGGTGAGTGACAGGAGCTCACCCTACCACACAGTGCTTGGCTCAAATTGCCAGAGCTGAGACCATCTTCACTGATGTCATTAAGTAACTGAGCCACCACACCTCTACTGATTATTAATATTGATACAAGTAGTAATTTTTATGAATGCTGATTTATAATAACATGATATACTGTATGTATTGTATGTTATTCTGTATAGGGAACCAGTGTAATGCAGTGCTTAAGGCATCAGATTAGAAACAGAAAGACAATGAGCTCTTGTCTCACATTAGGCATGAAATCAGCTGAATGACTTTGAGCCGGTCACTCCCTCTCAGCCCTAGGAAACAGGCAAGAGCAATCAACTTCTGAAATCATTCCAAGAAAACTGAGGGACTAGTCCTGGAAGTTGTCAGATATCAACACTGACCTGAAGGCAACAAAACACCCATATACAAATATTCTCTAGACCACTTAGAATTGTATAACTAAAGTGGCATAGATTCATTTGTAATAAAAATAACAACCACAACAAAAAATAATACCCCCATCAGTGCTAGTGGTGAGAACTGATGAGCAGTGGTGAGAGAGACACAATTTAGCAACTGCTAACTTCCACACCCACTGCATGGATAATTTCACACGTGTAAATCCACTGAGCCACTATTTTTTCAACCGAGCACTCTTTAGATGTGTTGGACCACAGCTCCTGCCAGCCTTTAGCCATGCATCTGCGTTAGGGATGGTTAGAGTAAGAGATTAAAGAATTTTGTGGCAAACATGCAATTTTATTTTATTTTTGTGGCACGCAGAAACAGCAAGGTACATAGCTAAACTCTATTAGGCAAATAATGCTCCACTGGATTAAGTCTTGTTATACTGGCAATAACACTACCAGGGCCTGAAGTGCAAGTTAAAATAAAGAGACCTCAGGCTACTGCTGCTCATCATGCATCACTTCTTGGCATGGGAGGCAGCAGATCTAAAGCATAAAATTTATTGTCTGTTTTATTCAAGGAACCCAGCATAAGTACCATGTGCTGTTCATTCGTCATCTTTCAGAGCACTACATTTCACAGGACAAAACATGTTTCTTCTAATAAATACTGACAGGTTTTGCGATTCCTGAATTAACATGCAAACCAGAACACATTTGTCTTTTTCACATTCCTTCAATTAAAGTCTCGGATTTTTGTTAAAGACAAAATCAGGCACAATAGGAAAAAAAGGGGGAAAAAACAGCAGGAAAAATGTGTCTATCAGGGAAGAGAACCTCAAGCATGTCTACAAAATTTGTCCATGAAAATGTTCATGAACATGCATTTGTATGGACTTAAAAAAAACCCCACATTAACAAGGTTCATCCTTCCCTATGTGAAATGCTTTTTCAGGATATGTCAAGTTAACAGTCCAGCAAAATGTATTTCACATGGAGAATCAAACTCTGTATGTATTCACAAATAAACCCTCGGGCGAGAGAAAAACTGTTACTGGAATAACTGTCATACGAATTAACTGAACACTGAATATATTGTCTATTTACATTATTTGAGTTAGTATAAAACTTACTAATGCACATTTCGTGGTGAGATGTTCATATGCTACCATTTTCTCTAATGGACAAGGACTTCACAGTGGAGCTTCCAATATTTATTAATATTATTAGGCTGTTAAAGGAGTTTTCCATTATTATACTGCTCAGATTATTTTGTTCAAACCTGGCTTGCAGTTAAATTACATATAATCCATCTATAAAACAGGTAACAGGATATTTCTAAATATGGCCTAAAATCTTGACATTTGGCTAGAGCTCATTTTTCGTCTGTCCTTTTAAGCAATTTTCTACTGCTGAATCCAGCAACCAGCCGCCATTAAAAATTTCCCATAATGTTGCCAAATCCACATCATCACAGGGAATCATGGGAAATTAAAATACCATGATTGCCATCTGGCCGTATCACAAATACAAGAGAGCCTACTTGGTGGCACTTTGCCAAGGGAAAGTTAACACCAGCCTTACTAGTATGTTCCCCCTCAGCCATGGAGACTTACTTGCGTGAAAGCCATGCAACATTGCCAAGCTGTGCTGCAATTAACAGAAGTAAGATTGATGGCAAGGCTGCAAGGCTGTTCTCAGACAGATTCAGGAGGTCCTAACATCCTGGTGCAGAAGAAAAAAAAATGTTTTCAATTACCTAAAGTAGCTGCTTTTAGCTTTTCTGTAGTTCATTTTTCCGATGATGCCTTCCTCCTTAATGGAATGGGCCTGTGATCTGGGCCTTAGGAGCACTGATTGCTATTATACACTAAACTAATTAAAATCCCATTAAAATCCTATGCCAGTCCTGCGCGAACAACCCAATAGGTCTTCAGCTCTCGGCGGAAAGTCCGAAGGTCCGGCAGTTGCCGAAGTCTGGGGGGAAGTTCGTTCCAAAGGGTGGGAGCCCCCACAGAGAAGGCATTGCTTGGCGGACGGCACCCTAAGGAGTCCCTCTCTGTGCGAGCGTACAGGTCGGTGGGAGGCATTCGGTAACAGAAGGCGGTCCCGTAAGTACCCTGGCCCTAAGCCATGGAGCGCTTTAAAGATAGTCATCAACATCTTGAAGTGCACCCGAAAGACCACAGGTAGCCAGTGCAGACTGCGCAGAAGGGGTGTTACATGGGAGCAACGTGTGGCTCCCATTATCACCCGCGCAGCTGCATTCTGAACCAACTGGAGCCTCCGGGTAATCTTCAAGGGGAACCCCATATAGAGAGCATTACAGTAGTCCAAGCGCGAGGTAACCAGAGCATGAGTGACCGTGCATAAGGCATCCCGGTTGAGGAAAGGGCGCAACTGGCGAACCAGGCGAACCTGGTAAAAAGCCCTCCTGGCGACGGTCGTCAAATGATCTTCAAAAGACAACCGTCTGTCCAAGAGGATGCCCAAGTTGCGCACCATTTAAGCCTGGTGGACTTCAACTCCCAGAATTCCCCAGACAGTTGAAATCCACCAGGTTTAAAGTTGCCATGGTGGGAGACCCTTGCTCCATAGGGTGCAAATCCTCATATAAATAAATACTGTTTCATTTCCTTTATATAGGGACTCTGATATGGTTGTTCCTACCCAGTGGCAGAACGGCCCCCCCCCATACAATATTGATGGAAAAGAAACAGTATCTCCTAGAACCTCAGCAACAATCACCCCCTCCACTTATATTTGCTGGTAGTTGATACCTCTTTCAGGTCAGCAGTGGTATCGGGATTACCCTGTGTTGTGGCAGCCAGTTCTAGCAACTGAGCCCTCTTTTACACATGGAGTAAAGAAGGATTTCTTTAGGAAGAATGGTCCTTACTCTCCTGTCAGTCAGCTGACAGTATCAGCCACATCACTGGTGGGGCCAACTGTTGTCATTTGGGTTATTGAGTGCTGGTGTGTCACCCAAAACTTAATGGCGTGTCTCCTTTGACACGCATGTCACAGGTTTGCCATCACTGCTCTAGGCTTTTAGGAGGTATACAAAAGCATCTCTTTTAAGACATTTCCCCCCTTGCAAATGGCTCTGCTTTCTGTTCTGGAGATTACTCATTTTTAATCCTTTGGGGGATTGTTTGCTTTGCCATAATGCCTATCTTTCTTAGGTTACGTGCCCTTATTTACTTAGGCATACAAGCTTTGCTGAGTTTTACGTGTATGGATAGCTCGGTTCATGTGCTGCTGGAGCAAAGGAGTGACAGAGATGCATGTCTTCAGCCCTGTCCCCCGAGAAATGTCATTCCACCCAGATCCTCCCCTTCTGAGGATTAACTTCCACAGCATGGGGTTTTTTCTGATCTATGGTGGCTCTTCCGTGTGATTTAGAGCAGGGATGTTTGGAATTGGCACTTGCTAAACCATTTGTCAGATGTGCAGAGTTTCTTTCCAGAAATAGTTATTATAATTTAAAGTGACAAAGAAAAAAAAGGGAGGGTGGGGGGATGATTCAACCCTGAAGGACAGATTGTTTTAACATAAAATGGTAACAAGCTAAAGTCAGGCAGTTAGAAAGTCTTCTCTAATGAAGAGTTGCTATATTTAGCACCCGGGTTAACATTTGGGAAATTTGTAGGCCAAACCGTTCCAGGCTAAACTGCCAGCACTTAAAATGTAGTACAGATTTGAGGAAAACGATGTTTCCCTAGAAATAATAAGTAGATCTGCTTCTGAGGTGCCTCCTTTCCCCCAAAGATTTGAGAAGAACAGATGTAAAATCACAGTCATTCTCATTAAAATGTAACATTATGGCATCTCCTTATGCTGAGGCAGAAAACCCAGCATTGGCAATGACAAGCTACAGACGTTTGTGGTGTTATCTTGCCTCTCACCATGAGAATGGAGAACCTGCTCGTAGATGTAGAGATACAAATGATAACCAAAAAGAATGAACAACAATAACTTCATCAGGCAAAAAGCATTTAAAACCATCTAATCCTCGCTTTGAATAAGAGGAAAACCTTTCCCTTTCTGGATAGGGCTGGTTTCTCTGAAGACCTCTTTGCTATGCCAATGAACCAGCTATTATGGTGACCCAGTTCAATAGGACAGCCCTTACTACTCACTAGACTCAATGTTTTCCTGTCTTTATTGCTAGAGGGGAGATTTAATCATATCCGAGTACAAGAGCCACTATGTTCCTGCCTGCCAGGAAATATAGAGTTGGTTTCACACATGCTTCAGTGATGCTCTGCTTACTTGAATTGGCAATTTCTTAATTAATAGCCATGGTAGATCATATGTAGAAAAATATGGGTCACCGAACGAAGCTCACCTACCATTGACATTCAACATTCAATACTACAGTTTTTTTGATAAAGGTATTTATTGGAAGTTTTTTAAAAATATATTCTTCGTTCTATCATGTTTTAGTAAAGCGTAATAATAATTTCTTGTTTTCACAATAAATGGAATTTAAGCTGGAGAATTGAAAGCCATAAGACAATGGTCTGGACAAAATTGGCCAGATAAGAGTGAAAATTCTGTAGAATAACCAAGATTTTCATGCTGTCTCTGAGTGACATCACATAGTTACTTGTCATCTTGTTGTATAATTCCAAAATTGAGTTCTGCAGTAAGATCCAGAAGTTCCTGGAATATTTTTTTTTTGTTTACATTTATATCCTGCCCTTCTCCGAAGACTCAGGGCGGCTTACAGTGTATAAGGCAATAGTCTCATTCTATTTGTATATTTTTACAAAGTCAACTTATTGCCCCCCCAACAATCTGGGTCCTCATTTTACCTACCTTATAAAGGATGGAAGGCTGAGTCAACCTTGGGCCGGGCTTGAACCTGCAGTAATTGCAGGCTACTGTGTTCTAATAACAGGCTTCTTAACAGCCTGAGCTATCCCAGAATTGAAATGCATATGAGCAACTTGGTGCTGACTTTTTTTGGGGGGGGCGGTTGGTTGGTAGATATTTCATTGACCAACTAAGTAACATCAGCAGCAGCAGATGCACTGATATTGTTATCTATTTGGGTAATAAAATGTCTGCAAGAAAATAACCAACCTCAGAGAGTACCAAGTTCAACACTGAGCTACAAATATCCCCTTCTATTGGTACTGAAATGCATCTCTTGAGTTTTTCCAAAAGTCACCATGCAGTTGAGCTTTAAGAATAACAAGGGAGGGGCAGGTATGGCGGAAGCGAGGGGTCATATCAAATCCCGGGAGCGCGTGCTCGATGTCTCAAAGCGATCACGCGCTCCGACCCCTTGGACTTTTCCCGTTCCCCGGATGGTCAGGATCCTCAGAGCCTGGGCCTTCGGTTGATGTTGTGCAATGCTCGGTCCGTGGTGAACAAAGCCCCCCTTGTTTATGATCTTATACAGGGGGGTTCCGCGGACCTTATGGGCATTACGGAGACCTGGTTGGGCACTGAAGGGGGCGTGCCCCTTGTAGAGATGTGCCCGCCGGGTTTCCGTGCATTCCATCAGCCGAGGGCCCAGGGTAGGGGTGGGGGGGTGGCGGTTGTGATTAGAGAGAGTCTAGAGCCGAGGGAGACCACTGTACCTCAGATTGCCGGGTGCGAATCCCTTTGTGGAGATGTGCCCGCCGGGTTCCCGTGCATCCCACCAGCCGAGGGCCCAGGGTAGGGGTGGGGGGGTGGCGGTTGTGATTAGAGAGAGTCTAGAGCCGAGGGAGACCACTGTACCTCAGATTGCCGGGTGTGAATCCCTCTTTGTGAGATGGGGTCGTAGGTGTCAGATGGGCTTGCTGATCACGTACCTGGCTCCTTGCTGCGTGACAGCTGCCCTGCCCGAGCTCCTGGAGATGCTGGCTGGGGTGGCAGTTGAGACCCCCAGACTTTTAGTCATGGGGGACTTTAACTTGCCATCTTCCGGCTCATCATCGACGGCAGCTCGGGAGTTCACGGCTTCCATGACGGCCTTGGATCTGACCCAAGTAGTTGATGGCCCTACTCACATTGGGGGTGGCACTCTGGACCTGATTTTTCTCTCTGGACAGTGGTTGAGAGATCTGGACTTAAAGGAAATAGTCATCGAACCTTTGTCATGGTCAGATCACTCTCTTCTTCGCCTAGACTTTCTGACCGCCATTCACCACCGCAGGGAGGCGGAGCCGACACGTTGGTTCCGCCCCAGGCGCCTGATGGACCCTGATGGGTTCCGGACGGAGCTTGGGCCATTTCCTGAGGGTCTGGCTCACGGCTCGGCTGAGGAACTTGTGGCGGCCTGGGAACGGGCCGCGGCGGGGGCCTTAGACCGTGTCGTGCCTTTGCGGCCTCTGACCCGGCGCAGGTCCCAACCGCCCCCTTGGTTCTCCGAGGAGCTGAGAGGGATGAAGCGCCGGAGAAGACGCCTAGAGAGTTCCTGGAGGTCTAGCCGTTCGGAAGCTGATCGGACACTAGTGAAGTCCTATACTAGGACTTACCTAGTGGCATTGAGGGAAGCGAGGCGTAGCTACGCCTCCTCCCTCATTGCATCGGCAGATAACCGCCCAGCCGCCCTGTTTCGGGTGACCCGCTCCCTCCTACATCAGGGGGAGCGGGATGACCCGCTGCAGGGACGTGCTGAGGAGTTTAACGGTTATCTATACGATAAAATCGTTCAGCTTCGGGATGGGTTGGACCAAGATTGCGGTGATGCGGGTGAGATGCTCGAGGGTGGTCTTGGCGATATTGTTTGGGATGAGTTTGACCCTGTGGCTCCTGAGGACATGGACAGGTTGCTGGGTAGGCTGAATGCCACCACATGTTTACTGGACCCGTGCCCCTCCTGGCTGGTGCTGGCCACTCGGGAGGTCACACGAGGCTGGCTCCAGGCGATTACGACCGCTTCTTTGGTGGAGGGTGTCTTCCCGGCCGCCTTGAAAGAGGCGGTGGTGAGGCCCCTCCTTAAGAAGCCTTCCTGACCCGCTGTTTTAGGTAATTATCGTCCGGTCTCCAACCTTCGCTTCGCGGCGAAGGTTGTAGAGAGTATGGTGGCATATCAGTTTCCCTTGCACCTGGATGAAACTGTCTATCTAGACCCGTTCCAGTCCGGTTTCCGGCCCGGTTACAGCACGGAGACGGCTTTGGTCGCGTTGGTGGATGATCTCTGGAGGGCCAGGGATAGGGGTTGTTCCTCTGCCCTGGTCCTATTAGACCTCTCAGCGGCTTTCGATACCATCGACCATGGTATCCTGCTGCGCGGTTGGAGGGATTGGGAGTGGGAGGCACCGTTTATCGGTGGTTCTCCTCCTATCTCTCCGACCGGTCGCAGTCGGTGTTGACAGGGGGGCAGAGGTCGGCCCGAGGCGCCTCACTTGTGGGTGCCGCGGGGTCGATTCTCTCGCCTCCTGTTTAACATCTACATGAAGCCGCTGGGTGAGATCATCAGTGGTTTCGTGTGAAGTATCAGCTGTATGCGGATGACACCCAGCTGTACTTTTCTACACCGGACCACCCCAACGGTTATCAAGTGCTGTCCCGGTGTCTGGAGGCCGACGGGTCTGGATGGGGAGAAACAGGCTCAAGCTCAATCCCGCCAAGACAGAGTGGTTGTGGATGCGGCATCCCGGTACAGTCAGCAATCCGCGGCTGACCATCGGTGGCGAGTCATTGGCCCCGATGGAAAGGGTCCGCAACTTAGGCGCCCTCCTGATGAACGGCTGTCTCTAGAAGACCATTTGACGGCCGCTCCAGGAGAGCGTTCTACCAGGTTCGCCTGGTACGCCAGTTGCGCCTTTCTGGACCGGGATGCCCTATGCACGGTCACCACCCACTCGTGACGTCTCGCCTGGATTACTGCAATGCTCTCTACATGGGGCTCCCCTTGAAGGGCATCCGGAGGCTGCAGTTAGTCCAGAATGCGGCTGCGCGGGTGATAGATGGAGCCCCTCGTGGCTCCCGTATAACACCCATCCTGCGCAGACTGCACTGGCTACCTGTGGCTTTCCGGGTGCGCTTCAAGGTCTTGGTGACCACCTTTAAAGCGCTCCATGGCATTGGGCCGGGTTACTTACGGGACCGCCTACTGCTACCGAATACCTCTCACCGACCCGTGCGCTCTCACAGAGAGGGTCTCCTCAGGGTGCCGTCAGCGAGGCAATGTCGTCTGGCGGCGCCCAGGGGAAGGGCCTTCTCTGTGGGGGCTCCCACCCTTTGGAACGAACTTCCCCCCGGACTCCGCCAGCTTCCGGACCTTCGGACCTTCTGCCGCGGGCTTAAAACATATTTATTTAATTGTGCAGGACTGAGCTAGGTTTTAAATTCATGGGTTTTAATTGGGTTTTATTTGTATATTTTAATTAACGGGCTTTAAAATAAGTTTCTTAATTGTTTTTATTCTGTATTTATATGTTTTTAAATGCCTGTGAACCGCCCTGAGTCCTTCGGGAGATAGGGCGGTATATAAATATGATTAATAAAATAAATAAAATAAAAATAAACAAAAGACAGGAAAGTACATGGCACATGCTTTGTTTTCTGAAAGCCTGTGTGTCAACTCGCAAAGCATTCCTGACCTGCTCTCGAGTTGCCATAGGCAGGGGGATGGGGAATCAAAAATCGCAGCTGCATTGAGGAACTTGCACTTCAGTCAAAACAAAGCACGTTCCAGCCAACCACGTCAAGGTCATATCCAAGCAGACCCACAGTGGCTGGAGGGAGGGACCTTTACAACCTGCGAAATTTCTTCAATGGAGAATGTGACTGATGACACACCTTGGGGAAACTGTCTATCTAGACCTGTTCCAGTCCGGTTTCCGGCCCGGTTACAGCACGGAGACGGCTTTGGTCGCGTTGGTGGATGATCTCTGGAGGGCCAGGGATAGGGGTTGTTCCTCTGCCCTGGTCCTATTAGACCTCTCAGCGGCTTTCGATACCATCGACCATGGTATCCTGCTGCGCCGGTTGGAGGGATTGGGAGTGGGAGGCACCGTTTATCGGTGGTTCTCCTCCTATCTCTCCGACCGGTCGCAGTCGGTGTTGACAGGGGGGCAGAGGTCGGCCCGAGGCGCCTCACTTGTGGGTGCCGCAGGGTCGATTCTCTCGCCTCCTGTTTAACATCTACATGAAGCCGCTGGGTGAGATCATCAGTGGTTTCGTGTGAAGTATCAGCTGTATGCGGATGACACCCAGCTGTACTTTTCTACACCGGACCACCCCAACGGTTATCAAGTGCTGTCCCGGTGTCTGGAGGCCGACGGGTCTGGATGGGGAGAAACAGGCTCAAGCTCAATCCCGCCAAGACAGAGTGGTTGTGGATGCGGCATCCCGGTACAGTCAGCAATCCGCGGCTGACCATCGGTGGCGAGTCATTGGCCCCGATGGAAAGGGTCCGCAACTTAGGCGCCCTCCTGATGAACGGCTGTCTCTAGAAGACCATTTGACGGCCGCTCCAGGAGAGCGTTCTACCAGGTTCGCCTGGTACGCCAGTTGCGCCTTTCTGGACCGGGATGCCCTATGCACGGTCACTCACGCACTCGTGACGTCTCGCCTGGATTACTGCAATGCTCTCTACATGGGGCTCCCCTTGAAGGGCATCCGGAGGCTGCAGTTAGTCCAGAATGCGGCTGCGCGGGTGATAGATGGAGCCCCTCGTGGCTCCCGTATAACACCCATCCTGCGCAGACTGCACTGGCTACCTGTGGCTTTCCGGGTGCGCTTCAAGGTCTTGGTGACCACCTTTAAAGCGCTCCATGGCATTGGGCCGGGTTACTTACGGGACCGCCTACTGCTACCGAATACCTCTCACCGACCCGTGCGCTCTCACAGAGAGGGTCTCCTCAGGGTGCCGTCAGCGAGGCAATGTCGTCTGGCGACGCCCAGGGGAAGGGCCTTCTCTGTGGGGGCTCCCACCCTTTGGAACGAACTTCCCCCCGGACTCCGCCAGCTTCCGGACCTTCGGACCTTCCGCCGCGGGCTTAAAACATATTTATTTAATTGTGCAGGACTGAGCTAGGTTTTAAATTCATGGGTTTTAATTGGGTTTTATTTGTATATTTTAATTAACGGGCTTTAAAATAAGTTTCTTAATTGTTTTTATTCTGTATTTATATGTTTTTAAATGCCTGTGAACCGCCCTGAGTCCTTCGGGAGATAGGGCGGTATATAAATATGATTAATAAAATAAATAAAATAAAAATAAACAAAAGACAGGAAAGTACATGGCACATGCTTTGTTTTCTGAAAGCCTGTGTGTCAACTCGCAAAGCATTCCTGACCTGCTCTCGAGTTGCCATAGGCAGGGGGATGGGGAATCAAAAATCGCAGCTGCATTGAGGAACTTGCACTTCAGTCAAAACAAAGCACGTTCCAGCCAACCACGTCAAGGTCATATCCAAGCAGACCCACAGTGGCTGGAGGGAGGGACCTTTACAACCTGCGAAATTTCTTCAATGGAGAATGTGACTGATGACACACCTTGGGGGGGGGGAAACAGGGTCATAGTCAGGGTGCGAATTAAGTGAGGTCAGAGTTGGCTTCACTTGGTCCATGCCAACATGAAGCTCCTGGATTTTTTTTGAAGCTTGGCTTGAGGCTTATCATTTAATTAGGGCATCAGTCAGAACCCTGACACTGTGGAGGAATCAGAGAGAAGACAGAAGTATTGTGGCTGTATAGATCCGTTCTTTTTTTTTTTTTTTTTGCTGCCCAGAGAATTTATCTAACCACAATTGCCAAAAACTGGAAGTACAGTGTCTCAGCCTTCTGAAGTGTGGAAAACAGAAAGTCAGAATTGAGCTTGAAGGGACTTGGAGGTCTTCTAGTCCAAACCTCCTCAAGCAGGAGACCGTATACCATTCCCGACAAGTGGCTATCCAATCTTTTCTTAAAAACCTCCAGTGATGAAGGACCCAGAACTTCTGAAGGCAAGATATTCCACTGGTTAATTGTTCTTACTTTCAGGAAATTCCTCCTTAATTCAGGTTGCTTCTTATCTTTATACTGTAAATATCAACATAGTACAGCCATGCTGTAAATCCTAAAAGAAGCATAATTTAAAGAAAACTTTAAATTTAAAGTAAACTGATCCAGGAGGACACTGATCAAGCAAGCTTTGCCTATTAATGACCCAGCCAAACTAACTGCGTTTCTCAACCTAATGAAATTTTGAAGGGTGGTCCTCTGTTTTATTCAATCTAATTAAAAAAAAAAGTAATATCCTCCTTTCTATTTTGGATTGTTGTATCACACTTGGAATATTGTCTTGGTGCTGGGCAATGCATTTTAGTAGGGATATTGATACACTGGAGCATCTAGAGGACAGCAACCAAGATGGTAAGAAAAGAAAAACCTCTGAGGAACGGTTAGAGTTCTTGGGCTTGTTTAATCTGGAGAAAAGACTGTGGGAAGAAATGATAGCTATTTTCACATACATGGGAGGCAGTAGAGGTTGGGATAATTTCTCCAGTGTTCTTCAAGAATACAAGACACATTTGGGCTTAAATTGGAAGGAAACGGATTTTGACCGGATACCAGGAAGAATTTTTTTAAATAAAGTAAAAGCTTGTAACAAATTGCTCTGGAACATGGTGAACTTTTCTTTGTTCAGGTAAATAGGCAGAAGCTAGATGATCACTTGTTGGAGATGCTGCACGAGTAGATTCTGGCATTGGGCAGTGGATTGGATTAGTTCAGTGTTGGCGAAACTTTTGGGATCAGTGTATTAAAAATTCAGAAAATGCCTCAAATGACTCTGCTGGTGTGTCATGCACATGCACATGCACCCTCCCCATCACCCTCCCCATCAACAAAAGAAAAATAATTTCAATCTCACCCCCATCTAGGCCACCATGAATGGTGGTACCTGACATCGGATGTTGATGAATGCTGGGGTGTCATCCAAAATGCTGTGGCGTGTAACTTTTGACACGTGTCATAGGTTTGCCATCACTGGACTAGATCATCCCCAAGGTCTGTTTATCGGTTGCATTCTGGGTTTTTATGAGAGAAGCTCACTCAGGCAGCTCTTGTTTAACATTGCACTCTTAGTAAATATTATTGCACTTAGTAAATCATATTGCACTTTTAACACTGATTGGAACTTGCTAACATAGGCTAGACACATTTTTCAATGATAGTGCCCTAAAGCCAGTGGTGGGATTCAAATAATTTAACAACCGGTTCTCTGCCCTAATGACCAACTGGGTAGGCGTGGCTCAGTGGTCATGTGACTGTGTGGGCGTGACCAACTCAACGTTACTCATGTTGATGGGTGCTTCGCCTTAGCTATTACAGTGTAATAAGGGTTAACCAGAGAGGCAATTTCTGTAAGCAGGGCAATAAAGATTAGGCTAGAAACAACAACAGAATGTTTCTTTCCTGCCTTTCTTACAGGATTAGCCCTGTAAAGTGGGGAAAAAAAACAAAATAAGATTTCTTCCAATAACCGGTTCTCCGAACTGCTTAGAAAGTTAACAACTGGTTCTCCCGAATAGGTGCGAACTGGCTGAATCTCACCACTGCCTAAAGCCTCTAATACCATATTTTGAACGAAGCCACACATTCTTTTCTAAGTAGACAAAGAAATTAAGACACAGTTAAAATACCATGATTCTCAGCCAAACCGATCGATATGAGCTTCCAATTTTCCGGTCTTTCATCCTACCAAAAGAAAAAAAATTTTTTTCCCTTTTCCAAATTTGGTACTAGAAATTTTTGATTTGTAGAAACTTGGTCGCAGCATTTTAGTGTTACAAATAGATACATCGTACAATAGGCAATACTGAAATTTAGTTATATTTTCTGTTATTATTTTTTATTTTCGGTCTGGCAAATGCTGAGATGAAACTGGCTCAGTTAAATAGCTGTTGGGGATTCTAGGTTCTTGTTTTAAGTGTGCAACGTATGTTATTTTTTATGAGGAGGCAATGACACAAAAGATGAAGTAATTACATTGTTTAAAGATTAGCTTGGAATCTACTCTGACCTGGAACCAAAAGTAATTTAACATATTGCAAGGGGTATACTATTAATCTCCGGCAGGGATAGGCTCAACTTTTAGGAAACACCGACTTAATGCTCACGTGTCAATAAGAGTATACAAGTAGGATACACTACTGCACATTTCTTGTGCAGGTAGACCTCATTTACACTGCCTTGTGTAATGACCATTATAAGTTACAATAATGAAAAAAAGGTTACAACCAATCCTCAGATTTGCAAGCATCACATTTATAACTGACAGGCGCTGTTAATCCAGAAGATAGACATACATTTATAAGTTTTTCACTCATCAACTACCTCACTTCTCTTAGCAATTGAAGGGAAAGTAAGGACATAAATTCATTACGAATCATGTAATTTTCTGTGGTGCTTAAGTGACCAAATTGCTGGTCCCAATTGGGGTTGCTAAGCAAGGAGTACCTGTGTGTGTCTCATTTGATTCCCTCTGACTGTTAAGTCCTGAAGTTCAAAACTTTCCATTTCTACATAGAATTCCTCTACCGTCATCTGCAGTATACTGTATTTGCCAGTTGAGCTGCATTTTTAAGATTTAATTCCAGCCAAAGCTTGAACAGGAAACAATAGGAGAATTTTATAACTAAAAGTCTGTAGAGATTCTCAGTCATCCAGGTCATGGTTGTCCCAAAGGTGCTTTTTTTTTGTCCAGATGGCAACTGGACTTCCTTGGTTTTTTTCTTTTGAAGATGTTTTGCTTCTCATCCAAGAAGCTTCTTCAGCTCTGACAGGATAGCGGGGAATAGAAGGATTTATATTCCTTGCAGACAGCTGGTCATTTGCATCCTTTTAGAGGCTGTTGAAGCATTTCGAGGTTTCTCTGTGTCCTCAGGGTCACCTCAGTAGTGCTTCTGGTTCCTGTAGTGTGCAATTTTTCCTCCTGGTACCAGAAGCACTACCCAGGTGACCCTGAGGACAAAGAGAAACTTCCAAGGGCTTCAATGACCCTCTAAAAGGAAGTAAATTTCCAGCTGTCTGTGAGGAATAAAATCCTTCCATTCCCATTTATCCTGTCAGAGCTGAAGAAACTTCTTGGATGAGAAGTGAAATGTCTTCAAAAGAAAAAAGAAAAAAGTCCAGTTGCCTCTTGAAAAAAGCACCTTTGAGACAATAGGAGAATTTGTTTACTTTATTTGATCTTATTTCACAATGCTGTCAATAGTAAGGCAGCCTCTAGCAATTAGTTGGGTTTGCCCATCTTCCCCTGGCTGTAGCTTAATATGCCACATGAACCCAGCAACTGCAATGGGTAAACTAGATTTTCTGGCAGGGGCCTATAAATTCTTTTGGCTGCAGGCTTCAGAGACACCTCAAGGGACACACTACCATTGTGGCTAGGATCAGAGCCCATTTGGAGATGGGGGTTTTGGAGCATTAATTGATGCTGTAAGCAGAGTTTAGGCACCAATTTCGTTCTACAAGGGGGGGAAAAGTGATTATTTGAGCAAACAAGTCATGGAAGCTTTTGGGGACTATAAAGATTTACCTTTTTGCTCTTCTGGTTTGTGGCTTAATATTATATGTGAACAATGCCACTATAAGTAACATATCGCACTAGCCCTAAACACCACTGTTTCTAGCATAGTGTTGGGCATAAACACAGTGTTTTATGGAACATATCGTGGTAATAAAAGTGGTATACAGATACTTCAAGCAAGGATTGAAGGCTGTGCAGAGATCCAGATTACACATGTCAGGAACAGGCCAATAATTACATAAATAAAAATAATTAAACCAAATATCTTTTACTGAGATCATGTGTCAGCTGGAGAGGGCAGCTAAAATGCAGTTGCTTCACTGTGTTCTCTGGCAGGAACAAGGTTGCCCTTCAAATTCAAATCTCTGCATAGCCTTGGTAAGAACACGTGAAGCCAATGTAACAATTTTCTAGAATATATCTATTAACTATGCCGGCTCATTTTCTCTTTTTATAGCCAGGATGTACAATCTGTATCTCAAATTGTACAAGGTCCTTCCCAATTATTTTGAGCAGCTTTTAACTCTCTGTTCAGCTGCCACTTAATTGAAACAAGCTAAAATTAGTCATTAGTCTTAAAATAGGATAAGATAAGTCAGGACCGATGTCATGACAATACATAGATTGGGTTTAAGAAAAATGTGGGTTTTTACTCAGATATGACTCCTGGCTGCTTTGAACACACTCACTTCCCTCTTGCTCTGCCCAAACACAACCACAAATTCATCCCACACTTGATAATAGTGCAGTTGAAATGATGCATTCCATCTTTTATTCTTGCTTCATTTTTTTCCCTCCTAGTGGAGCTCATTCTGCATCTCAAAAATGCCTTACATGCTTGGCTGAAAGGCTTGAGGCATTACAGGTGTATGAACATTTTACTGCATGCAAACCGTGTGTGTGTTTGTGTGTGTGTGTTGCTTTTCAATGTCTTCTCAAATGGACCAATAAAATATATAGACAGTCAATCTTCTTCTTCTTCTTCTTCTTCTTCTTCTTCTTCTTCTTCTTCTTCTTCTTCTTCTTCTTCTTCTTCTTCTTCTTCTTCTTCTTCTTCTTCTTCTTCTTCTTCTTCTTCTTCTCCTCTTCCTCCTCCTCCTCCTCCTCCTCCTCTCCATTTTCTCCACAGATTTTGCCCTCCCCTTTCTTATAAATTTCTTTATTTTGCCTTGCATGTAAATTTTTTAAACCATTACACCTAAAAAAATTAAAAGTTATCAATATATTCAAAAAGCAATATGATAGCAATTAGTTTTTGTTAAGTTCGGGCAATGAAGAGGCAGGAGACCAGTGAGTGACAACAGCTCTTTAGTTTATTGTGACCCCAGCAAACACAAACGGCAAAAACCCCTCTTTAAATACTCTTTTGGTTGAGGCTTCAACCAATCAGCAACGTGCAATTTTCCCGCCCAAAATTCCCTCTCAAAGTTCAAAATACATTACACTCCTTCCCTCCCAGAACGCTTTGTACCTCTATTTACATAATATTTGCATGCTATTTCTCTACGTAGTCACGCAGGTAGACAGGGCGTCTCCTAACTCTTTCTGACCTGCGCAGTTCATTCTCTGGGAGAGAGTCGAGCTGGTCGGAGGGACTGTTTGTTCCTCCCAGCTCCTCCTCTAGGCCGTCCGGCCCTGGATTATTGGCTGAGTCGTTCCTGTTGCCTTCAGGAGGAACCGGTTGGCGTCGCTGGACTTCATCGGAATCAGATAAGTCCTCCGCTCGCCTCGGGTTTGAGTCAGCTGCAGATTCAAACAATTGGTAGTCAGGGCCTGGTTGTTTGGTTTCTAGTTTGTTTGGTATACGTTTTCTTAACTGGTCTATGTGGCGTTTCCATACCCGGCCGTCCTCCATGTCTACTACGTATGATTTGGGTCCGGTTATGCCCAGAATTTCCCCCTTTAACCATGTTGGGCCCTCGCTATAGTTGTGTGCCCATACTGGGTCACCCACTGTCATTTCCCTGGTTTTTCCTTGAATACCCTTGTACCCGTCTGGGGTATAAGTTGGGTTTAGTCGGTCTAGTGGGCACCTGAGTTTCCTGCCCATTAAGAGTTCTGCTGGGCTGCGGCCAGTTGTTACACAAGGGGTCCTATGTTGGACGGCCAGGAAAGTGTCTATTTTCGTTTGCCAGTCGCCTGGACTTATCCTAGATAGCGCTTCCTTGGTGCTCCGAACGAAACGTTCTGCAAGTCCGTTCGTCGCCGGGTGGAAAGGCGCCGAGAGGACATGTCTGATGCCCTCTCCCGCTAAATACCCCTCAAACTGGTTTGCCGTGAATTGCGGGCCGTTGTCAGAGACTAGGGTGTCGGGCAGGCCGTGTGTTACGAATAGATGCCTTAGGACTGTGATTACTGCTTCGGCCGTTGTGCTTTTCATGAGGATGATTTCTAACCATTTTGAGTAGGCATCTACTACAATTAAAAAAGGTCTGCCTATGGAACGGCCCCGCAAAATCTATGTGAATCCTGGACCATGGCCCCTGGGGTTTCTCCCACTCTCTAACTGGGGCTGTAAGGGGTAGCGACCTCGACTCTTGGCAGGATTGGCATTTCCCTACCCTGTCGCTGATGTCCTTATCCATTAAGGGCCACCATACATAACTCCTCGCTAAGCTCTTCATCCTCACAATCCCTGGGTGGCCCACATGCAACAGTTCCAACACATTTTCGCGCAATTTTTCTGGGATAACTACCCTATCCCCCCATAACAGACACCCCCCTTGAACCGACAGTTCTGATCGTTTTTCGCAAAGTCTTTGAACGCCGCCCGCGCAGCGGGCCAACCCTTTGCACCCAACCGATTACAGTCCGTATTGTAATGTCCCTGTAAGATGCCCTAGCCACCTGCTTGGATGTGACTGGGCCAGAGTCCAAAGAGTCAATTAGCAAGACGGGTGTCCCCGGGGTGGGGTCTTCAATTGTCTCTGGTAAAGGGCATCTGCTCAGAGCGTCTGCATGCCCTAAGTCTTTTCCAGGGCGGTGGAGCAATTTGTAGGAGTATGCCGCTAGGAAAATAGTCCATCGGGTCAGCCTGGGAGAAAGTGCCACGGGTGTTGGGCGGTCACCCCCTAAGAGTCCTAGAAGGGGTCTGTGGTCTCGAAATCTCGCCCGAACAAGTATTCGTGGAATTTCTTAACCCCGGAGACTATGGCCAACGCCTCCCTATCTAGCTGGCTGTAGTTCCTTTCCGCAGAGGACATCGTCCGGGAATAATACGCTATAGGGGCTTCTGTTCCATTCGGTAACCTATGGCTGAGCATAGCCCCCACCCCATATGGTGAAGCATCGCAAACTAGTACTAGTGGTAACATGCCATTGTACTGGATGAGGAGGCTATCGCTGGACAAAAGGTTTTTTACCCCCTCAAATGCCCTAGCCTCTTCTCTGCCCCAGGACCACACAGCTTTCTTTGCTAGCAACTTATGTAGCGGTTCGGCTACTGTTGCTTTATTCTTCAAGAATACCGCATAGAAATTAACAAGCCCCAAGAATGCCTGTAATTCTGTTTTATTTTTGGGGGCTGGGGCCTTTCTAATGGCCCGTACCTTGCTCTCCGTGGGGTGGATCCTTTCCCTGTCTATTCGGTATTCTAGGAATTCTACAGATTTCACCCCAATGTGGCATTTGTTGAGCTTAACTTTAAGCCCAGCAGACCTAAAAATGCCCAACACCTTCCTTAGTTTTACCCCGAGTTCCTCTAAGTTTTCAGCTGATACCAATACATCGTCGAAGTATGGTACCACTCCTGGTAGGCCCTGTAATAATCGCTCCATTAGGTTCTGGAAGAGCCCTGGGGCCACGCTAACTCCGAACTGGAGTCGCGTACATTTGAAAGCCCCGCGGTGCGTGACAATTGTCTGCGCCTCCGCTGTGCTGCTATCTACAGGTAGCTGCTGGTAGGCTTGGGCCAAATCGAGTTTGGCGAAGACCTGCCCTTGCCCTAATGAGTGCAGCAAATGTTGCACCACTGAACGGGTATGCACTTTTCTGCAATGCTTTGTTAAGCGTTGCTTTGTAGTCAGCGCAACCGGACCGATCCGTCCGGTTTGACTGGGGTTACTATGGGTGTCTCCCATTTTGCATGATCGACGGGACTAGTATTCCTGGCTTACTAGCTTGTCTAATTCTCGGTCAATTTTGGGCTTTAGGGCGAATGGAACCCTCCTAGCCTTTAACCGGATGGGGCGACTTGGGGTCAAGGTTGAAAGAAATAGGGGTCCCCACGTACTTGCCCAGGCAATCCTTGAAAACGCCCTCGAACTCCTTCAGTAGTTCGTCTCTGAGGATGACGTCGCTCCTGTGGACCCCGGTCACTCCCATGCCCAAAGCTCGAACCAGTCCAGCCCTAGCAAACTCGGTAGAGTTCCGTTTACTATGGTGATTGGCAGGGTCTTTTGAATTGTCCATATTTGACTTGGACGGATGTGACTCCTCGAACAGGGATCCGATTCCTTGGTAGTCCTGCACTCTCAGCTTCTGGGTTTGTAGCTGACGTTTTGCGATGGCTGGCAAGTCTCTCACGATGGTGTCCCAGGACATAATTGTGATTGACGACCCAGTGTCTACTTCCATTGGGCACTGCACCCTTCAATGTAGACTTGGGTAAATATTTTCTTCTCTAGTCGTGTCGATGCGTGGCCCACTCTCACAGTGGTCTGGTTTAACTGCGCCCTTTTAAATGGACCAATCCCGGGCCGCTTGCTGCTCCGCTCTGATTGGTCGGTTTGAATTTTGGCGGGAAGGTTGGGGGCTCGGCAGGCCCGAGCTATGTGTCCTTTTTTCACACCGACAAACCGCATCCTTGAATCTGCAGTTTTGCCGTTGGTGTTGCCCCCCACAACTCACACATTCGTCCCGGTCACCTCTTTCCAGCCTCCCGGTGTGGAACACCTCTTCCTCTTCCTCACCTTCCGATTCGGCCTGGACTTCCTCGCTGTGGACCGGTGTAGTCTTTGTCCGGCACCCTGCGCGTTTGGCTTTTGCAAGATCTCCGCCGCCTTGGTGGATATCTCATGAGCTCTGGCTTCGTCCAGGGCTATCGCTAAAGTCAGGTTGCTTTTGGACAGAAGCCGCCTTTGTAGTCTGATGTCCCTGACCCCACAAATGAATTGTTCGAGTAGGGAATCCTCCAAATCTCTGTACTCACAGTGGTTTGTGGCTTTCCTCAACACGGCCATGTACACACTTATTGATTCGCCCTCTCGCTGTACCCGTTGCCTCAATTCGAACCGTTGGACGAACTTTGAGGGTACCGGTGCGTAGTGCGCTCGAAGTGTTGTTTGTAGTGTCTGCCACGGTACCGATTGTACCGGCGTTGGCTCTGAGAGTGACTCCGCCGTATCAAAGACCTCTGGACCGCAGTGGCTCAGGAAGTATGCTCGCTTCCGATTATCCGAGACTCCCTGTAGTTCGTTTGCTTTGAGGAAACACTCGAAACGAGCCATGTACGACCCCCATTTCTCCTTTGCTGGGTCAAATGGCGCTGGTGGCGTATAGCTAGACATCGCTATTTTCCGCCTTCGATAACTGGCTGGGTCTGCGAATTCCTGGTTCCGTCAGCTCTTTTCACGATCTCACTGCCTCAACATCCCACCTTCGTCACCAATGTTAAGTTCGGGCAATGAAGAGGCAGGAGACTAGTGAGTGACAACAGCTCTTTAGTTTATTGTGACCCCAGCAAACACAAACGGCAAAACCCCCTCTTTAAATACTCTTTTGGTTGAGGCTTCAACCAATCAGCAACGTGCAATTTTCCCGCCCAAAATTCCCTCTCAAAGTTCAAAATACATTACAGTTTTCAGGACTCTTTTTAACATGAAGGGGAGATGATAACAAATTGCTCCTTCCTGGTTAAAATAATCACAGTTGGAAAAAGAAACATCTTTGTATTGTGATTTCTCTCTGTCTGTCTGTCTGTCTTTCTTTCTTTCTCTCTCTTCCTCCTTAAAAATATTTTAAATGTTTGAAATTACATTTTCCTCCCATTCACAGATGTCAAACAGATTGAGAGTTTTCTTACCTAAAGAAAGTCTCTATATCATGACCTGATTGCTGTAATTAATATATTTAATAAGGGAAAATGAGGATGTTTGGAAAGTATAATTTGATGATTGGATTGCCATGTGAATGTTGAAACTGACATGATAATGTGATTGATCTTCCTGAAACAATGCTGGCATAGAGAGCAGGAAAGAAGCTTGACTTACAAAAGCCCCTGGGGTTCTTGAAAAGCAGAGTGTACGTTTTCCTTTGTGAATTACATTCTTTGTACCTATAAGTCAAGTTGTCAATCACATGACTCTAATCCTAAGTGTATAGTCTACTCTGATGTCAAGCCATTACTCAGTTCCACAGGCCTCTATTTAACTCAAAGATCTGATGGATCTGAACTGAAGACAGCCATTTTTGCATTGTTTAAAATATAAATGAGAAAAAGGATTAAAGGGAAAGCATCTTTGCAGAAAATCTGTGTTAATTTATGTGGGTGCATGCACATTCGAAATGATCATTGCAATTTATATAGTGGTCCATCTTCCACAGTTTCTTGGAAAATGTGACCAAGTACCCTATGCATCTGCAGCTTCAATACGAAATTTAAACACGAATTTCAGATTCAGGACTGTCGTTTGGTAAACAGAACCCACACTCCTCCTTATAGTTTTCTTGACAACAGCGCCAGAATAAATTGCCATGGCTTTCTCCAGGATGTGGATTTCCACTTTCCAGACTAGTCTTGACATTTTACAATGATCTTCTATCTAAACACCAGTCTGATCCAAATCTGCTTCGATCTTTAAGATCAAGCCAAGATCAGGTAGATGTTGCC
Source organism: Ahaetulla prasina (assembly GCF_028640845.1). Classification (NCBI taxonomy): domain Eukaryota; kingdom Metazoa; phylum Chordata; class Lepidosauria; order Squamata; family Colubridae; genus Ahaetulla; species Ahaetulla prasina. The sequence goes on from NC_080539.1 coordinate 150,472,241, forward strand.
ACCTTGCTGGGACCACCCCAGTAAATTTTTTCTTAATGCTCCCCTTTGTAAATAAAGAGGCAAACAGAGCTGGTGCAAAAAGCTTCAACGGTGGGAGGAATCTGGCCTTTAATGGCTGTTTATCCAGAACACTATTGCTCATACATCTTGCAGGGAAGGCTGCAGGTATAGGACATTCCTTAGCAGTAGGTCGAAATATCAGGAGAACTTGGGCTTGGCTTCTGAGGTCTTTTGACACTCCGTGAGTTCACTTTTCATCACCAGTTTCCCATTCTTGGATTTCAGCAGATGCAGCGATTCTCTGGGCTGTAGAATCACAAAGCAGACCGAGGGTTTTTCCCATAGATTTTCATTAAGAGATGGATCCATCTTGATGGCATATGATGATCTACAAGATTCCTGAGTTTGGTGTAACCACTGAAAATGTGAACCCGAAGGTTTCAAAGACAGACTTTCCTGAACCAATTGGCTAATCTCTGAAATCAATGTTTTGTCTCCCAATTTCTCTAACCTGCTCTGATCATCAATGCCACAAGTTGTCCCTGAGCTGATGTGATGTTTGGATAGGATGTAGGCAAGAAAGACTATATTTAAGATAGGAGTAGACTAGAGGATTCAATTCAAAGCATAATGCAATAATTAGAACCCATAGGAGGCACCTTACTTCACAAATAGGATGGAACTAAAGATGGATTTAACTAAATTAACTAAAGATTTTACTTTAAAAAAAAAAACCTTTGGGGGGAACTTTGTTTAACTGTATTAAGTTTATTCTGTTCTTTATATTTCTGTGTTTGTATGTTTCTCATCACAATGATGGGGAAAAAAATCACTTCCCAATGTTCACTGTTGTTGTTCAGTCCTAAGTTGTGTGCAATTCTTCATGACCCCATGGACAACAGCACACCAGGCTGCTCTGCCCTCCCTTGTCTCCCAGAGTTTGCCCAAATCTATGCTCACATATTAACCATCTCACCCTCAAGAGCTACGGTGGTACAGTGGTTAGAGTGCGGTACTGCAGGCTACTTCTGCTGATCACGGCTGCCAGGAGTTTGGCAGCTCAAGGTTGACTCAGCCTTTCATCCTTCCGAGGTCGGTAAAATGAGGACCCAGATTGTTGGGAACAATATGCTGACTCTGGAAACTGCTTAGAGGGCTGTAAAGCACTGTGAAGCAGTATATAAATCTAAGTGCTATTGCTATTGCTATCCTTTGACATCCCGTTCTCCTTATGACCTCAATCGTTCTCAATATCAGGGTCTTTTCCAATGAGTCTTCTTTTCTCTTTAGATGGCCAAAGTATTTGAGCTTCAGCTTCAGCATCTGTCCTTCCAAAGAACAGTCAGGGTTGATTTCCTTTAGGATTGAGTGATTTGATCTCCTTGCAATCCAAGGGACTCTCAAGAGTCTTCTCCAATACCACAATTGAAAAGCATCAATTCTTCGACACACTGCCTATGGCTGTGATCTAATTCTCACAGCCATAGATTGGGAACATACATTCCCATGATCAACTATCGCCGTTTTCAGCAATGCACCAAAAGAGATGCACATGCACATCTCAGGACACACACTGACCATTCCTGGGGAACCTACAGAAACTGATTTCATAACAACAAATTAAATTACTTGTGACTCAGCCTAAGAGTGTCCCAGGATGTAGAGAATCTCGTGCAGAGTATAATTTGAACAGTATTGCCAAAACTGGATCTTATGCAAAAGATTTATCAAGCCAATATATTCTAAAATATCCATAGTAACTTCTTGACCCATTGTTCATTAAATTTGGTCTCAGCTTACATTGGGCATCAGAGTACTATTTGGCGCAACAATCACAACTTTGTGAGTTGAGAGATAGGCACATTCATATATACTGTCATTATGAATTGGACAAGAAGTGGATAATTTCAAGTTTACTCATGTATTTCCATTAATATCCTCCAAATCAGTATCAATTAGCTCTGCAGCAGTTAGCTTACCCTCTGAAAACAAGGCATGCCTTTGTATTTCAAAATTTATTGCAATGGTGCAGATACATTGCAAAGCTGAATGGGCAGACTTGAACAATGACCTATTTGTTTCACTTGGTGGAAGGAAGGAAGGAAGGAAGGAAGGAAGGAAGGAAGGAAGGAAGGAAGGAAGGAAGGAAGGAAGGAAGGAAGGAAGGAAGGAAGGAAGGACATCCAACCTCTACCTCACCCATACCAAAGAACATCACTCTCAACAACATAGCAATTGGTTAGAGAAGGCCCCCTCTTATATAATTCCTGAAGCCTTTCTGAAATTGCCAGCTCTTGTTGGCCTTTCTAAGTGTCAACAGGATTGGGTTGATCTAACCTTGCATTGCTCCATTGCTTTCTGCTGACTTATTACATTGAGAACAAGGAGCACAACAGCCTCCTTCTTGAGTTGTGGCAGCAAAAATTGACTCACTCATTCCTTAGAAAAAGGAAGGAAGTGGAGCAAAGACCAATAGCCTAGAATTATGGACCACTTTTAAAAGAAGCATGGGGAGGGGGAGACTGGCAATTTTTTAAAAATTTTGGATACAGGTGAATATGTAAAGCTTCCAAGCTACCATTTCCTTTAAAAACTTAAGGAAGAATGTGGCACAAATTTTCCCCAGGAGGAAATAGAGCTACAACACACATACTCTCCCCAAATAAATATTTCACACAATTTCACCCCAATCAGTTTAGCTCTCTAATGCTGCTTATTGGGAAGATGGATCCTGAACTGCTTTCAAAGTGACAGATGCAAATCCTCATGTGGAAGTGCCAGGACCTCTTTTTTGAATCCCACCACTTTGCTTATCTATGGTTGGATCGACTTGTGATCAGACCCCATAATCACGTCAGGACTGCTGGGAATGGAGTGTTGCTGTTGCTCCCAAACCCTGCAGAAATGGAATTCTACTCTGGAATAACCAATAAGATGCATGTTGGGTTGAATAACAGAAACCAAGCAAGGACACAAGGACAAGTTTATTCTCAAGATATTTTTCACTTATAGCAAGTGGTTGCAGCCTTTGCTCTTTCAGAACATTGTTGACTGGGCAAGAGATCTGTTCTCTGGGGGGAGCTTGAGAAGTTTTTAAGTGATGAAGAGGTCTGCTATTAGAATGAAAGTTCTACTGAAAATGTCCATAACAATGAAGCTTCACTAAACTAAGGTGCAGGATAGAAAGAACATTATAGGCTGTATCCAAATAATTGTCTAAGGCAGAGGTGCCAAACTCATGGCTCGTGGGCTGGATGCATCTTCCCCACTTCCAGTTTAGTGAAGGAGGAAAAAGTCATGGTACGTCATGTGACGACAGTGTGATGCTATGAGTTTGACGCCCCTGGTCTAAGGCATTATATTGACAATATAATTGTGCCTTACAGTTCTTCCATTCTTCCAAAAAGATGGCCATCACAAGAATATAGAGATGTGGAAATTATTTAAATCTAATCTACTGATTCTTTAATAGAATAGAATTCTTTATTGGCCAAGTGTGATTGGACACACAAGGAATTTGTCTTTGGTGCATATGCTCTCAATGTACATAAAGAAAAAATAAAATCTATTCGTCAAAACTCCTAAAATGCAACACTTAGTGTGAAAGAACTAGTTCATTCAAAGAGTGATAGGGCATATCTACGGCAGTGCTAAGGTGTATATACATTTTGTAATAAAACAATTATCAAAATAATCTCAAAACTTTTCATTAGTGTCATGTGGAGTATGGTAGGCTCATTTGGAGATGTAACCTAATGTCATAATTTGATTACTATATCATCTGATTAATGTCTCGTTAATGGCTCAGGGGCTAGGACATTGAGCTTGTCAATCGAAAGGTTGGCAGCTCAGCGGTTCGAATCCCTAGTGCTGCCGTGTAATGGGGTGAGCTCCTGTTACTTGTCCCAGCTTCTGCCAACCTAGCAGTTTTGAAAGCATATAAAAATGCAAGTAGAAAAAATAGGGACCACCTTTGGTGAGAAGGTAACAGCGTTCCGTGAGCCTTTGGCGTTGTGTCATGCCGGCAACATGACCACAGAGACATCTTCGGACAGCGCTGGCTCTTAGCCTTGAAACGGAGATGAGCACCGCCCCCTAGAGTCGGCAACGACTAGCACGTATGTGTGAAGGGAACCTTTACCTTTTTAATCAACTATTATTATTTTTTTAAAAATATGCAGGCATGCTTTAAAATATAAAGACATCTTTATATTTCCAGGTTGGAGTCAAACATTCTATTAATTAGTACCAAAGTCATAAGAAATAATTTGTTTCTCTCTTTTTCAAAACTTTTAGCAACGATGTGAGCCTTTGAAATCCTGAAGCAGACAATCAAAGAAGGTTGACACATCGCACCAAGCTGGGGTTTGCTGAACTCTGATCTGAAGGACTCCCTGGAGAAGAGCCTAATGCTGAGAAAGAACGAGGGCAAAAGAAGAATGGGACAAAAGAGAATGAGGTGGCTGGATGGAGTCACTGAAGCAGTAGGCATGAGCTTAAATGGACTCCAGAGGATGGTAGAGGACAGGAAGGCCTGGAGGAACGTTGTCCATGGGGTCGCGATGGGTCGGACATGACTTCGCAACTAACAACAACACAATACACCAAGCAAAAGCCACAGTGTGGTATACAGACGTGTGAACCCATTCACTTTGCATAATGGTTTTTGGTCATCCAATTCTCTCCTTTTCTGTACCTTTTTAATTATCCCTTGTTTCTTGGGCTTCTGTTCATCTCTAAATGTTAGAAAGCAAAGGGCAGCATAGGCCGCACTGCAGAAATTTGTTGGCTACAGTTAACCCTGCAGGCATACTTAGGTTTCCCCTACAAAAACAGACAGCTCCAGCTTGTTGAAAAATTACTAAATTTCCCCTAGTGCTCAAGGGCAGTTCAGGAAAAAAAAATTAGCTTCTTTACAACTCAGTGGCTTACAGAAGAAAGGCAGATGAGTATTTCAACACAAATTACTTCTGTATCTTGGATGATTTTAACACTTCACACTTGATGCTAGGGAAAAGGATGTTGCACTAACCATTTCAAAATCACGCTTTTAGATAGATCCTAACATATCTTCCTCTTAGCCTGGTTTTATTAGTTTGGAGCCATTGAGCAAGCATTGTAACTGTAGGAGGCTTCCTTTTATAATTTTATATTACTATATTTTTGTTTTATTTTATTTATTTTGTCACAACAGTATACGCAAACATTGACATGAAAACAACAACACATCATATAAACATATATATATATATATATATAGGCTAAAATATGTATATATATAAGCAAAAGTATTAATTTGATATAATGAAAGGGAACAATAGGACACGAACGGTAGGCACTTTTGTGCTCTTATGCACGCCCCTTATAGTCCTTTTAGGAATAGGATGAGGTCAATAGTATAGACAGTTTTTGGTTGAAGATTTTGGGATTTTGAGAACAGACCACAGAATATATCTATTCATCTCAGTGATATATTAAATAATATGGAGTGAAGGTTTGAACAATCTGTGTAGAGATAATTTCCTAAACTGAAAAATGACCAGGAATCCATAGCTAAGACAAAGCATATAAAGATACTAATGTTGTCGGGAGCAATGCAAATTGCAGCAGGAGATGGTTGATTTAAATGCAGCAAAGGGGCAATTCAACCCTGTTTTCTGTGATGTAATCATTAGTGACTTTTGAAATTCCTCCATCCATGCTCCAACAACTATGTGAATTTTCTGGAAGTTTGCAATGACACTTAAATTTATAATGTCAAGAATACAATGTAAACATGGGTTCGCCCCCCCACAGATATTGTCCAAGCACAATATCTTTTTAATCTGTGCAAAAATAGCAAGGAGAAGAATTCAGATGCCCCAAATGGATTACATGCTGCTCCACTTGTCCAAGCAGCCCTCCAAAGAGGCTTGCTTGATCTCTTACCCCAAATCTCACCTTGAAAAGGTCACGGGGCTGACATTAGGCAAGCTCTGGTTCTCCAGGAAAGACCTGGGCCTGTTCTGAAGTTTTGTTTTGTCTGGGCAGAGAATATATTTACCAGCAGCTCGGGCTGTTCCTAAGCAGCTGCACACACTTGATACCAAGGAGAAGAAAGCCCTCTGCACCTGCCATGTCACAAGAGAGGCACGGATGGATGACTAGGGAAACAAAGGCAGCCGCCGCATGTCTGGAGCCACTGCCAACCGTCTCCCCAATCCTCGCCCACTTGAGAAACAATTTCTCCCTGGTCCCTTCTCTGAATCTGCCTTTTTTTACTGGCACCAATTGCCGAGTCAGTGGACTGGCGATAATTAATCTCCTTTTGTGCTGTATTGTGATGTAGCAATTGATCTTGCAGGCTGCAGAAAGCTTTTGACAAGTGTTGTAAAACCCAAACGCTGCCAAAAGCAGTTTCACTGTAGATTGTGTACTTCTCTGCCCTTACCTCAGAATTAGATTTCTAGTGAACTGAGGCACCTCCTTCCTCCCTCCCTCCCTCCCTCCCTCCCTTCCTTCCTTCCTTCCTCTTTTCCTGATGTTTACGGTCGGCCAGCTCAATTCTTGATCCTCCTTTTTTATGAGAGAGTTTTATCATCTCATAAATTGTCATCATAATTACTTATTCATCCAAGCGGGACTGGCCTGATTTTTAAATTTTAAATTTTAACTTTTTGTAATTTTATATGGGTTATTTTAGGTTGGGTCAATTGACGGTTTTAATTCGGCCATTATTGAATATGTTTTTTAAATTGATATTTTAACTTTATATATTTTATTGTTTTTATCTTTGGCTGTACACCGCCCTGAGTCCTTCGGGAGAAGGGCGGTATAAAAATTTAAATAAATAAATAAATAAATAATTGATCTTCCTTCCTTCCTTCCTTCCTTCCTTCCTTCCTTCCTTCCTTCCTTCCTTCCTTCCTTCCTTCCTTTCTTCCTTCCTTCCTAGCTGTGCAAATTTGGCATAATACTCAAGGGTAGGATAGGGAGTTGAAAAGGGTCCCCAATATCCCTTCTTTGTCATTAACATATTCTTCTTTTTGATCCCACTCTTGGTTTTAAGTTCTGCCCATATGCGATATAGAATACAGTCAGTTAAATTTCTGGATTTATCGGGTGGGTTTCTGAAATAATGACTGTGAAATGCAATTGTACATTTGGATATATTTGGGGATGATTCATTTAATAAAGACATCCAGCTTAAAAACCATAATGAGGGATCCTTGGTGTTCTTTGAGCTTGCTTGTTTCATTAGCCAAATGTGCTAGTGATGATGTTACTTAGTTTGGGTAATGAAATGTCTGCAGGAAAACAAGCAAGCTCAGAGAGCACTCAGGGCCCCTCGTTTCAATCCTGAGCTACAAATATTCTCCTTTGTTGAAATCATAATGAATTTGGGGAAGGAATTCCCAAGCCCACCAGCTTCCTTCTTTGCCTTCATGGATTTCCCGACTTGTCTTAATATTCAGAGCCCCTTTGAGCACATAATGAGAGAAGCCCTGAAAACATATACTAACCTTAACGAAGAAGCCAGCTTGCATGGATGTCTGGAGTGCAGCACATTTTAGAGCTTTGGTGATGTGAGAGTGGTTTATACCACCTAGGTCCTCCTTGTAATTATGAGTCTCTCTCTGTGTGTGTGTGTGTGTGTGTGTGTGTGTGTGTGTGTGTGTGTGAAGCTAGAGTGGAAACTATTCTAGACATGCGGGCGATAGAATGCTATTTCTGTGAACACTGCAACAGTCAGTCCAGTTTCCTTCACATCTTTTCAAGAATTGTCCTATTATCCTAACTCTGTGTGGAATGATGGCAACGCTGAAAGCTTTCTTCGGGTTATATTTCTGCCTAAGAGGGCAGGCGCCAGAATTCAGATCTTTCCTCTCAGGAAACAGAATCATTCATTTGCTGCCCTGACTGCAAGAAAACAAGCAACCTCAGAGAGCACCAAGTATCCCTCATTTCAATGTTCAAATGTCCATGAGCATGAGTTACGTTTAAAAACAAAAGCAACCCAATTTTCTAGACTACATTAGTACTGCAAGCAGAAAGCCTGTTAACGGATATGCAAAGATACATAAATAAGCAGAAAGCGGTGTGAGTGAAATTCTCTATGCCCCTAAGCATTTGGTGCTCTTGAATAATGCAGTGATTCTCCAAGATGGACGCTCTTCAGGTATAGGGACTTCAATTCCCAGCATTCCCCAGCTGACAGGGCTGACATTTCAAATTGACCCATTTGCAGGCCATCCTACCTAAAAAATAAATAAATCTCTATTTATAAATATGTATTAGTACTAGAAAAACTTAAATTCTCCTCCCAGGCAATTGGTCTATTTATTTTCCCTTAAGCAGGGATGCAAGCCAATGCCACCCCCCCCCCCAAATCATGGATGCAGTCCTCATCCGAATCCTTTAAAGAGCTGCCATTGAACAGTAATTTTGGAGTTATTGGAAGAGATTCATCATGTTATTTAATCAATGTCATTGTATTTAATTGTAATCATATTTACAAGTAGCCTCCCAGTGACCAGTGCGCTCTCACAGAGAGGGCCTCCTTCGGATACCGTCAGCCAAACAATGTCAGCTGGCGACCTCCAGGGGGAGGGCCTTCTCTGTGGGGGCTCCTGCCCTCTGGAATGAGCTGCCTCCGGGGCTTCGTCAACTCCCTGACCTCCAGACCTTCCGCCGCGAGCTGAAGACATTATTTCGACATGCAGGACTAGCTTAAATGTAGTTTTAAATTGGGGTTTTATATTGGGGTTTTTAAATGGGCTTTTTAATCGTATTTAAAATTTTTAGGCCATATATTGAATTAGTTTTTTATACTGTTTTTTAACCTGTATTATATGTATTGTGGTTTTTATTGGCTGTGAACCGCCCTGAGTCCTTCAAGAGAAGGATGGTATACAAATGTAATAAATACATAAAATAAATAAATATTTCATTTTTTACCTGACCTCTCTCACTTGTTGGCTCTGTCCTCTTTGAAAAATGTTGCCTCTGGTATGCTACTCTTAAAATATGTCTTTTTCCATTTTGGCCTTAGAACTAGAGGTGATCTTGTTCCAAAATGTGCATGAGCCGCAGTGGTGCAGTGGTTAGAGTGCAGTACTGCGAGCTACTTCTGCTGCCTGCAATTTGGCAGATTGAATCTCACCAGGCTCAAGGTTGACTCAGCCTTCTATCCTTCCGAGGTCAGTAAAATGAGGACCCAAAATTGTTGAGGGCAATAGGCTGACTCTGTAAACTGCTTAGAGAGGGCTGTAAAGCACTGTAAAGCGATATATATAAGTCTAAATGCTATTGCTATTTTCCAGTTACCCGCAAAATATGAGCTATTTTCATTGGGACTTGGCCCCTTCCAATATAGAATATGAACCTGCCATTCTGCCCTTTGCAGCCTTAACTAAACAACATTAACATGGCTTGTTATATTTTGACATGAATGACCTTTAATGGTTCCATCTTAAGTAGAAGCAGAATTTTTTTTACAGGTAGTTCTCACTTAGCGACTCTTTGAAGTTAAAGACGAACCACCTCAGAAGGTTAAAGTTACAACAGCTGCATATACCTCCATAGTCACATGATCACATTTTGGACCCTTCTTGGCAACTGGCTTGCATGTAACCATTTGCAGTGTCTCATGGACATGTGACTGCAATTTTCGGCATCTTTAAGGGTTTCTGGTATTTACTTTTAGTTTCAGGCAAAAAAACACCCATCGTATAAAACAGATTTGCTTGACGACCACTGAGTTTGTTTAATAACCACCACAAAAATGAATAGTAAAATCAGCCATGGTTATGTGGATGACCCACTTAATAACTGCAATGACTTGCAACCATAATTCTGTGTTCAGTTATGGTTGCAAGTCATACCGGGCAGAAAATCAGTGTTTATTCACCCCACTCTACCCAACAAAACTACTAAAGATACACTATTGCTTCTTTCTGGTACATTTCTTTGGATATTTGATTGTTTCTCCCTCCCCTCCCCATTCCACTAGCTAATAATAATAATAATAACAACAACAACAACAAGATTACCATTGGTCAGCTGCAGAAGGCCACCTTACTGCGATCTGCTCGCATAATTCACCGATATATCACGCAGTCCTAAACGCTTGGGAAGTGTTCGACTAGTGATCTGTGATACGAAATCCAGCATAGTTATCTCGTTTGCTGTGTATACTGTCATTTTGCATCAATAATAATAATAATAATAATAATAATAATAATAATAATAATAATAATAATAATAATAATAATAATAATTTTTTGCAAATGCTCATCTACATCTTCTTTCTCTGCATAATGTTGCTTAATAATTCCCAAAGGGGAAAAGTCACACTTCCTGTGTTTGCGTTCCAGTTGGAACCCAGAATCCAATTATATCCCCATTAAACAGTGGTAAAACACTCTCAGTTGAGAGTACGTCTTCTTTTCTTTCCAGAATTACATTTGCTGCATCCATTTACAACAATCCTGGAAGAACCTTGTGCCAAGAAGCCCTGAAAAAAAACAGAAAAGAAAAAGAAAAATTGTAACAAGAATAACTGCCATTTCAATATTAGGAGACAGGCTCCCTCTTCCTTTCTCTACCCCTCCCTTGCGCAAAAAAAAAAAAAAATCGAAAGGATTTAGTTATTTTTAAATAGTAATTATTGCACACTACCCACACTATTTCAAAATCGGTAAGAATTAATTAGAATCTCTCCATGGGGTCTTTGGGACCTTATAAAGAAACAAGGAATTGAAAAGGAAACTTCAACCTTAATGAAGCTGTTCAAAAATCTGCCAGCATTGCCCTTTTAAGAGTTGATTTACCACTTTGGGATGAAGGTTTACAGTTGGTTACAGCTCCAATTTCCAGAATGGTTCAGCTAGTGTAGAGCAGGGGTGGACAATCAAATTCATGAGGAAATTCATGGAAGAAAAGAATTAGAAGAGGGGTTGGGGAGAAAGAAAAAAGGGGGGAGAGAAGATAATCCTACAGAGCAGCAGAAGAGAGCCATCTGCAAGTGACAGAGAAAATGTGGGGGGCGGGGGAGGTAGGAAGGGAAGATGGCAAAAAGGGTCCAAGGAGGTGAAGCCATTCACAATTAGGCCCTTCAGATCTTGGGCAAGATCTCTCTCTCCCTCAACCATCTGCCGAGTGGAATGGAGGAGCTGAGGAAAAGCAGCAAATATTCACCCCCACATTAGCCTAGAAACATTTCCCATTGTACTGTAGCTTGCTCAAGCATGGCTAATGAAAGAGCCACCCTTTCTTGGATTCATGACTGTGATGCTAAGCAAGTGATGGTGAACTTTTTGGGCTCGGTATGTTAAAAATTCCCAGAAAATGCCTAATTTGAGTCTGCTGGTGTGACATTCTCCTTCCCTCCTCCACTCCGGACAAAAGAGTAGCCATTCATAACAGAGACACTTTGGATAGTGAGATGGGTGGCATAGGAATTTAATAAATAAATACATACATAGTTGTAAATATTTTTTGGGCTTTGTCTCTTAGGAAAAAAACCAACAACAACACTTCCTATCTCCAGGAGCTCTGGATTACATGAGGCCTGAAGACTGGAGAATGCCTTTGCGTGGCCTTGAAGCCTCCAAAATGAGTAGGAAAGCACACCCCATTCTCATGCGATTTTGGGAGACTCCAGAGGCCTCACAAGAGCAGGGCTCTCTCATGCAACTTCCAGAAGCCACATAAGACAGGGGTCTCCAACCTTGGCAACTTTAAGACTTGTGGACTTCAACTCCCAGAGTTCTGGAAGTTGAAGTCCACAAGTCTTAAAGTTGCCAAGGTTGGAGACATAAGAGAACACCACATTCCCGTGTTGCCTCTGGGTATGTCACTAAAATGATATGGTGTGTCACAGGTTCACCATCATGACACTAACCATTGTTTACAATAATAAAAAAAAGGATTGGATTTACACAGTTAGGTGAAAGCCAAACAAACCACATGTTGGCTTTAAGCATTCTTAAATGCAGTATTGCAGGCTAATTCTGCTAACTCCTGACTGCCAGCAGTTTGGCAGTTCGGCTGAAGGTTGACTCGGCCTTCCCTCCTTCGGAAATTGGTAAAATGAGGACCCAGATTGTTGGTGGCAATATGCTGACTCTATAAATCTCCTAGAGAGGGCTATAAAGCACTGTAAAGCAGTATATAAGTCTAAGTGCAATTGCTATTGTTATTGCTATTCTGACTGCACAGAGACTTAAAGAAACTTAAAGAAACTTAAAGACTCAAGTTCCATCCCACCACTAAAAGATTCTAACAACAAAGAATGCAATGACGAAACAGTTAAAGCAAACCTCTTCAACATTTTCTTTGGCTCAGTTTTTGTTAACTCTGATAACACATATCCGACATTCCACAAACGTACCAGCAATGATTATGATGACTTAACTCATATAGATTTCACAGAAGATAACGTTGGAAAAGCTCTTCATAACCTAAAACCATCGCTATCTATTGGACCCGATGGACTATGTGCATACTTCTTAAAAAAACTTTCCATTAATATAGCAGAACCCCTAAGTATTATCTTTGATAAAGCTTTCACTACCAGTTCCCTTCCCAAACTTTGGTCACTAGCCACAGTCATCCCTATCTTCAAAAAAGGAGACCCCAGCTTAGTCAAAAATTACAGACCGATCTCTCTTTGCTGCGTCACCTGCAAAGTCATGGAATCAATCATCAACCAATCCATTACCTCACACTTAGAAACTAACAACCTACTCTCCAATAAACAATTTGGTTTCAGGAAAAAATTATCATGTAACTTACAACTTCTCCACTATAAAAACATATGGACTACAAATCTTGATCACGGCAAATCAATAGATGCAATCTACATAGACTTCTGCAAAGCTTTTGAGTCAGTAGTACACGAAAAACTTCTCCTAAAACTAATATCCTATGGCATCTCAGGACCCCTTCACAAATGGATATCTGCTTTTCTGTCTAACAGACAACAAGTGGTCAAAATTGGCAATGCTTTATCAAATCCTGTTCCTGTCAAGAGTGGCGTTCCTCAAGGCAGCATCCTTGGACCAACACTCTTTATACTATACATTAATGATCCTTGTGACCATATCTCAAGTAATTGTGTTCTCTTTGCTGACGATGTCAAACTATTTAACACCACAGACAATACTTCTATCATTCAAAACGACCTTGACCATCTAACCGCTTGGTCTAAAAATTGGCAGCTCCAAATTTCAACCAGCAAATGCTCAGTCTTACATATAGGAAACAAGAACCCAAACACTAAGTACATACTAGATGGACATTACCTTACAGATGACCCCCATCCCGTTAAAGACCTTGGAGTTTTCATGTCAAATGATCTAAGTGCCAAAGCCCACTGCAACTACATAGCAAAAAAAGCTCTAAGAGTTGTAAACCTAACCTTGCGTAGCTTCTTTTCCAAAAACACCACACTACTAACCAGAGCATATAAAACATTTGCTAGACCAATTCTAGAATACAGCTCACCTGTTTGGAACCCTCACCACATCTCTGACATCAATACAATTGAACGTGTCCAGAAATATTTTACAAGAAGAGTTCTCCATTCCTCTGAAAACAATAAAATACCTTATCCCACCAGACTTGAAATCCTAGGCTTAGAAAACTTGGAACTCCGTCGCCTTCGACAAGACCTAAGTTTAACTCACAGAATCATCTATTGTAATGTCCTTCCTGTCAAAGACTACTTCAGCTTTAATTGCAATAATACTAGAGCAACTAATAGATTTAAACTTAATGTCAACCGCTTTAATCTAGATTGCAGAAAATATGACTTCTGTAACAGAATCATCAGTGCTTGGAATACTTTACCTGACTCTGTGGTCTCTTCTCATAATCCTAAAAGCTTTAACCAAAAACTTTCTACTATTGACCTCACCCCATTCCTAAGGGGACCATAAGGGGCGTGCATAAGCGCACAAACGTGCCTACCGTTCCTGTCCTATTGTTTTTCTTTTCTTCTTCCTATATATATATATATGCTTATACCTCCTTATATTTACTCATATAAGTGTTTATATACTGTATAATCTTTTTGTATGATACCTACATATATTGTGACAGAATAAATAAATAAATAAAATAAATAGAGAGGAAGAAAGGGAAGAGGAAGTAAAAGAAAACAGAACAAAGAAAGGAACCATTCCTCACTTTTAAGGTTGTTTTAAGTCTGTTGAAGACTACTTCAGCTTCAATCACAACAATACACAAGCACACAATAGATTTAAGCTTAATGTGAACTGCTTCAATCTTGATTGCAGAAAACATGACTTCAGAAACAGAGTTGTTAATGCCTGGAATGCACTACCAGACTCTGTGGTCTCTTCCCAAAATCCCCAAAGCTTCAACCAAAAACTATCTACCATTGACCTCACCCCATTCCTAAGAGGTCTGTAAGGGGCGTGTATAAGAGCACCAATGTGCCTACCGTTCCTGTCCTAATGTTCCCTTTGATTGTATACAATTTCATATAGTTATTGTATATTTATGATTATATTTATGCTTATATATCGTATAGTTATTTCATGCTTATGCTTATATATACTGTTGTGACAAATAAATAAATAAATAAAAATAAAAGGTTTTGCCAGCATTAGCATCAACAGGTTGGGAAGTACAATCCTTTGATTCTACTCCTCAGAGTAGAATCTTATTCTCAGATACATAGCATGGATGACAGCCTGAGTGAATAAACTGGGAGCCCAAAACAAAAAGACTCTTTTTTAAAAAAAATTCTCCAATCCTTCCCAAGCACTTTTGAGCCAGGATGCTTTCATGTTCATGCCTGACAGCTTTAAAACCCCGAAAACAAGCAGTTTTCACTATGCTTTCTATCCAAACAATAAAGAATGCAAAAATCCTAATGCAGTCATTGCCCTCCTCTTGAGCTATCCCGGCTTCTGGAGTAACCAAATTCCCTTCCCTTCCACTCCCCACAGGAAGAGGGAAAATAAAATGCTGATGCCTTCCCCTGTTTTCAGTATATACTATATGCATTTTGTTTTGTTTTGCAGAAACCCCCCCCCCACCTCTTGTATAAGTTATAGTGCAAGGAGAAAGCTGCCTGGCCTTCAAGACATCATTCTTCCTGTAGATACATTCCCATTGAAAGCTGTGATGAAGCATAAGACCATAATTTACAGCCAGGTGCTTCTTCCTACAGTTGCACACTATGGCTATAGATTGTAATGTTGCCGGGAGAGAATCATGGCTCACTGGAGGCCATCAGTGGGATGCAGCAAAAATTCAGTGCATCGTACAATATTCATATAAGTAGGCAAAATAAAGCTGAGCAGGGGTTTTTTCCCCAGGATTATGAAAGTGTGTATTAACTGATTAAAGAGATTAAGATTAGGTTCATAGCCTTTGAAATCAATTACTAGATGCAGGGAGTGGGGACCTTGAGTGGAGAAATGGTCCACATCACCCATGGAAATTGCAGAAACTTTGTGACTGGAGCTGCATTGAGGATGACCTGGAAGAAAATCATTGAGCTACTCAGAAGAATGACATTGTGGGAATATTTATAGAGATGTTGTACCAATGCTGGACCAGTGCAACTGCCATTTGCAGGGGCACCTTCAGATCTGGCATTAACTAGTTTTAGGATCAAACTCACGGAAGGATTCTTTGTGTGGGTTGTTTCACAGGGTTGGTTTTAGTCATTAATTCTCACCTTGACTAGAGGGTACTTGTGTGGTGTGGAGACTTTCGTGACCGTGAGTCCTTAGCAACTCATTTAAAAAAAAAAAAAGGATTCTGGAGCATCCTTTCATCTCCTCCTACATAGATCTTCTGGGATAAGAAAACTAAAGGGAAGGAATAAAGGAAAACAAAAGTGAATTGTGCATGTGGGATTTCAGAAACAATGTGGCTGGGGGAGAATGTCCCACCTCTTAGTAGTTCCAAGTCAGGTCATGCTCTGTGCACATATGCCAGAATAAATGAAAAGACGGGGATCAACAGCCCGCTACATAATTAACACAATATGCGACTGTCTCTGAATATTGGTACTCACACTGGGAGGGCAAAGGCCCTTTATAAACATTTAATGAGCTACTATAGTTAGAGGGCATCACATTGCAGTTTATAAATGCTTTCTTGCACTTTAGCATGGTATATATACAGTACTGAATACGAGTCCAGTCAAGTTCTAACTCTGGCATATTGTTTGCTTATTTGCTGCCAGGAATCCTTGTTAGCCCTGTGTCTATATGTCCCAATGAAGATTTGGAGGCCAATCCTTGGGGTCTACATCACAGCCAATAGGCCCTGTGATTGGCTGGTAATGGCAGCAATGCAAAATAATCCATTGTGGCCATTTCCCTCCTTACTCTCCATCTCTATCAAGTTTACCTAAAGTTACCCAAGGCCCTATGTCATTTACATTTCATTTCTTTCGCTTTTGGTCATTGCATTTGGTTCCAAATCTACATGTTACACAAATCCATGCCAGGAGTCAGACTTTTGCATTGCGGTCCTGCTTGACCTGATACAGCTAAATCGTTTCTAAGGTACTTATGTTACTGGCTTGCTTCCCATTTCCTCAGAAATTCTTCTATGCAGCCGGTGCTTCTCTCCTGAAGGCACCATGTCAGTTATAGGACAATCACACCCACACAGTTCCAACAGGATGATTTGTGGAATCTGTACCTGTCAGCTGGATTCATGGGCTTTTCTGCCCTCTCCGGATAATAATGTTTTAAAAATTCTAACCCCTTAATTGATATGATTTTTTTTTTAAAAAATATCCTGAGAATTATAATTTGATGAGAATTCTACAATCCTGCTTTAATGTAGTCATATTATCCAGAACTGCATTCTTAGGATTTATTTTCTTTCTTTCTTTCTTTCTTTCTTTCTTTCTTTCTTTCTTTCTTTCTTTCTTTCTTTCTTTCTCTCTCTCTCTCTCTCTCTCTCACGCACGCACACACACACACACACACTTCCTTCCTTCCTTCCTTCCTTCCTTCCTTCCTTCAACCTGGAATTAAGGAAAAACTTTCTAACAGTGAGGACAATTAATCAATGGAACAGCTTATCTTCAGAAGTTGTGGGTGCTTCATCACTGGAGGTTTTTAAGAAGAGACTGGACAGTCACTTGTCTGAAATGGTATAGGGTCTCCTGCTTGAGCAGGGGGTTGGACTAGAAGACCTCCAAGGTCCCTTCCAGCTCTATTCTTAGATGCCAAAGTGACTGCTAGTTCTGTTTAAGCTTAACTAACGAGGCCACAGTTCTGATTGGAATGAAGAAGAAGAAGAAGAAGAAGAAGAAGAAGAAGAAGAAGAAGAAGAAGAAGAAGAAGAAGAAGAAGAAGAAGAAGAAGAAGAAGAAGAAGGGAATGACAGATAGACTTTATATTAAAGTAGGAAACTTGCACTATGTTGTGGTCCGCCAGCAGCCTATGGAGCTGGCAATGGAGTCAGACAGCAATGAGGCTGAGGAAGAGCAAAGCTGACTGAGGAACTCTGGGAGTTCTAGTCCACAAGTCTTAAAGTTGCCAAGGCTGGAAACCCCTGCTCTATTATATATAGTAGAGTAGATATTTCTCCCACCACCTTCCTTTCTTCTACAGACTTGGAAATTATTAGTAACTTCCTGCCTTGAGGGAATCTGCCTCACCCTCTTTCAGTATGTAAAAAAACCCACACACAGCTGCTTTGCTATGCCTTACCCAGACTTAGCACAGAGCACAATGATTGATTATAATTTGAAAACCAAATGACAACAACAATAAAGAAAAATAACAAACTTGGTGGTAGGAAAGATATTCTTAAGCTAGAAGCTGGGTTGATTTTCAGATTGAATTTAAAAATGAACAGATAATATGGTGGCTTCTTTGCTCGTTTGTTTTTCATTGTTCATGTGATGTGATCTTTGAAACTTTCTTCCCCCCGCCCACAACCGCAAACTGGTGCATTCAATTGAGACCTGAAAAATAAAATATCCAGAACCTCTAACCATCATTCTAATGGTAGATGAAAGTTTAAGAGCTGTAATCTCCATATGCAGGGAACAATTTGCAGAGGGTCACCTTAAAATATTGTTCTGTATCCAAAGAGAATATTTGGCAATTGGAAAACTGAGATTTGAAGATGCACTGGTGCAGTTTTAGAGGATCATGTTACAATTTCACATTCAACCATTCATAACACAAACTATCTCATGGGGGTGGCTTGTTGTGGGGAAAAATGAAAACAATAAGTGCTATACTGTATACTCCCTGTCCCTCCTGAAAGAAAGATGAGATATAAATCTAAGGAACAATAAATAAATCCAGGAAAGAAAATCGCTATGGATGGAAAACGGAGCCAAAATGTCTGTAAATGAACAGCAATTTATGCTTGATTCAACTGTTTTGGCATTTCTTGATTGTATGGATTTGCAAACATAAGTTAAGAAATCAAATAAGAAAGATCAACTGTTGAATAAATGTTAATTACTCACTGGATATCAGAAAATATCACCTATCAAATATTAAATACAACTGAGTCACATATTAAATATATAAAAAAGGTAAAGGTTCCCCTCGCACATATGTGCTAGTCGTTCCTGACTCTAGGGGGCGGTGTTCATCTCCATTTCAAAGCCGAAGAGCCAGTGCTGTCTGAAGACCTCCCTGTGGTCATGTGGCCAGCATGACTCAACGCCAAAGGTGCATGGAACACTGTTACCTTCCCACCAAAGGTGGTCCCTATTTTTTCTACTTGCATTTTTACGTGCTTTTGAAACTGCTAGGTTGGTAGAAGCTGGGACAAGTAACGGGAGCTCACCCCGTTACACGGCAGAACTAGGGATTTGAACCGCTGAGCTGCCGACCTTTCAATCGACAATCTCAATGTCCTAGCCATATATATATATTTATATATATAAAAATATATATATTTATATATATAAATATATACCGTATACCAAGTATCAAATATAATTACTCACTGCTTCTAGCAATAACATGCAACTTTATTTGGGGCTTGTTTTAAATACTTCTGGACTCTTGGTCAATTTTTCCTCCAGTACTTTATAATATGGCAACTCCCATCTGAAATTTTGGCTGGATTATATTCAACATAAAATAGTTCTCATTCATTTGAATAGAAAAAAAATTAAGTGCCTGTTGAAATCTCTTTACTGGCACAAATGGGATTTAAAGGTAGTTCTTGTTAACTAATTACAAAGGAAAAATATTTTCATTTTTCTATGTGCTTAGGATTACTTAACGTTAGCCCTGATTTTTTGTTTTAAAAAAAGCTTTTAATGCATAACTACTATTACTATTACTTTACTGATTTCTTATACTTTTTTATTAAAAGGTTTTACAAATACTGTATTTGTGTGTATATGGTATAAAACATTATAAGCCGGGGTGAAATCTACTTACTTTCCTTATCGGCTCGGGAATGCATGCGCCCCGCGTGCGTCACATGCGCGCACAGACCTTCTGCGCATGCACAAAACCTTCTGCGCATGTGCAGAAGGTAAAAATATTACTTCCTGGTTAAAACCAGGAAGTAATGACACCTGGGCGGGTGGGTGGAGCTTTGCTCCACCATCGCTACCAGATAGCCGAACTACTGGCCATGATTGCTACCAGATTGCGCGATCCGGTCCGATCTGGTAGCATTTTACCCCTGATTATAAGGTATAATAGTATGGGTGGTAGTTCTTATTGCTTAATTCAGAAGTTGCTTCACCCCATCCATGAGTATTTGCAATTATTTGATACAAACATTTCCCAAACAGAATTTTGAGAAGATGATTTAAAAATGAATATATATTTCTGCTATAGCCCAAAATAAGCTCCAAAAGTAATTGTACGCCTGTCCTTTTTGGAGAATCTGAAGGACTGTTTATCAAAAGGAAAATTTTGATATCAGATAAAATCATTTATCACCTATGGATTGTTGTGATGCCAGCAGTTTCGTTATTGTTAATATTATCAGTGATGTTTCTTCCTTTGAACATAAGGCAAATGCTATATGTCACACAGCCTATTCGGGATAGCTTCATATTTCGAAAGCATATAACTTTTTAATAGCTTTTTCAAACGAAAAAAAATGAAAAAAGAGCACATAATAAAGGAAATAGTCAAATTATTTCTCCCTTTTAGGAGATTTATCTTTAAAAAGCTTTAAATGAAGTCTTGCCGGGTTTCACCTCATGGTGAGGTGACATTTCTTTGAAGGGAGAATGTTTCTGTAAAAATAGTTTGAACTTTGTAATCCAGTTTAGCTTTTCTATGCAAGCTGTGTGGAAATGAGGAAGACTTATTCTTATCTAGTTATCACTCCGTTTCTTTCAGGTTCATGTGGGAGAACATTTGGGACAGCTCTGCTATTAACGGGTCTATGCAAATATTTACAGAACTGTATCTCTAAGCCTATAGGTTCATGGTTTTTCTGAGGAGAGGGGGAAGAATCAAATCTCCTTTGCAAAGATCGGTGGGCTAATTTTGGAATATCTTACAGCAGGGGTCACCAATCTTTCGGACCTCAGGGACCACTAAATCCATAATTTTAAATCCTGTGGACCACTAATATGATTTGCCTAATGACCGGCTGGGTGGGTATGGCTAAGTGGTCATGTGATTAGGTGGGCGTGGCCAACGTGACATCACTCATGTCGAGGGGCGCTTCACCAGCCTCTACCTGCCCGCCCCCCAGCCACTCCTCGCCTGCCTACCTGAGCTCCTTAGGGCCCCAACAAGAAGCAGTTCTGGAGTTAAGCAGCCAGCATGAGAAAGAGTTGGCAAAACATCTGGCTCAGTTCAAATTGGATCTGACTGAGAAAGAGGCTCAGCAGAAGCACCTCACTGAGGATTACAAGCAGAGGATTTCCAAGCACAGGAAAGACCTGTGGGAGTGCAAGGCCAGGTACAGGCACCTAGAGGCTCAGTGGGCTGAGATGATCAGCCAGTTCAAGGCCGTGATGCTGTCCCACCGGAACAAGGCCCTCTGGCTCTTCGCCACCAGTGCCGCTTCCTTCCAGCCTTTGTCCAAAGCCCTGCACCAGGAGACCGAAGTGGCCAAGTTGAAATTTCTTCCCCACTCCGACCCACACAAAAAACCCTAAGGGGGAGACTTTCTGCAGCAATACAGATGTTCATTGCACATATCCGGCCCAGGGGCCACAGTTTGAGGACCCTTAATTTAGTGTAATATAAAAAATGCAAATAATTTTTCTGGGGACCACCAAAATTTTCTTGTGGACCACCAGTGGTCCACAGACCACCAATTGGTGACCACTGTCTTATAGTATGTAACTGCATTTATTCAGAAACTTTTCATATGGAAGGATTGTCATATTTCATTTGTATATTTACTGCTGTATTAATCAGGAATGTTGTTTTGGGGGAAAGGAATAATAGTGGTAAGATAAATCAATTTTATAGGTAGAAAATCTACATATGTCTCACTGCCACAAGAAAATATTGCCACAGTTCTTTTTAACAGACTTCTCTTTGTAAATGGAAAAAAAATGATGTCTTCATAAAGGTGCCATCAAAATTTATATGAAAGAGAAATTTCAATAGGATGACTAAAGATTCTCAAAAAAGTGGATATACTTTACATATAAGTGGCAATTTCCTAGTACTACATCATTCCTAATAAATATGATATGTACAGAATTTTAGTTTAAATGAGTTGCCTCAAACTGCAAGATAGGGTAGCATATAAATGTAATAAATAAATAATTTGTGGGAAGACTAAAAAAAATCCGCTGATCAGTTAATTTCCAGAGAAGTAGATAGACTCGGGCTTGCAAAGTTAAACACATTTCATCCAGTTGGTTATGTTTTGGAGATATCAAAACCCAGCCTCTTGTTCCATTTTATTTAAATATTCCTCCAGGAAAAAGAGCTGTAGAGATAGGCTGGCTGAGAA
Source organism: Ahaetulla prasina (assembly GCF_028640845.1). Lineage (NCBI taxonomy): Eukaryota > Metazoa > Chordata > Lepidosauria > Squamata > Colubridae > Ahaetulla > Ahaetulla prasina. Next base: position 150,494,144 of record NC_080539.1, read on the forward strand.
AGGATGCCTCTCCATTGCAATCACTGAATCATTTCCTGATTGGCTTGTAGCAGCAAAGCCACGCCTACTGCAGCCTGCCTAACGAATGAGGAAGGGCCTAGTGATATAAAGAAACCAGTATTCTCCCAGCTTTGGGAAAAAGAGGTGCTTCCTGGAGGAAGTGAGTGAGGATTCTGTAAATCTGAAGTGGTCACATTTGATTCACTTAGTGTGCTTGTGTGTGGTCTGAACCACCAGTAAGGAGATTTGAATAGGTAGCAACCAAATGTTTAACTGTGTTTTGGGGAACAAAGCTGATAGGTTTCTTAGCGTTAATTGTGTGTGGTCTGAAATAAAATGGAGCAGAAGGAGAGGTTGCCAAATTTAAATTGAGATCAAAGCTGCATAACAATGCCTACCACTTGGGAGCGAGAGTGTCTGTTAAATCCATTTGTCCATTAAATTCAAATTAATTCAACTAACATAATTGCTGTAATTGCCTAATTATGTAATTTCCATTCTTATATCATTTGTTTTAATTTATTCCATTTATGTTTTTATGCAAAGGATGGCAATTCATGTAAATGACACAAAAACTTTGATGATATAATTATGCAAACACCCAAAATTGACACAAATGATGTAAATTATGTCAATTGTCTAGACAGTCTTTGGATATACCGGACTGTTCTACATGGGGTGGTAGAGGTTGGAGTTTGAATGTAAATGTAGCCCATTGCATTCAAAATGCATTAAATGTGGATCTATGTTGATTTATGGTTTCCACTCTACATTATTATTTAATGCTAGAAGAAACAGTATAAAGTAATTTACACTCAGTCCATTGTACCTGGAATGACTCTTGTAGCAAAATGTTGGATCCACTAGAGTCAGTTCGGAAATTCAGATCAGGAGACAAGTTTTGAAATTCAGTTTGACAACAGTAATGTAGCTACTTTATGTGTACTACTGTTTCCCAGACTTAAATTATCAGGGGTTTAAAATCTAGCATTCCGTTCAATAAATAACTCTAAAGGAGAAATATACTGCATGTGAGAAGCTTCACTGAACCTGCAAAGTTAGGTTGTTGAATGTTAAAACACTTCTGATTTAAATATTTTCTAACTGAGAGGATTATAAACTATTTTAATGGGCAATGGAGACAGAGGGGTTATCTTCCCTTTAAAGAATGACAGCTAAAAAAAAACCTTTAAGGCTAGGATAAGATATCTCTCTCCATATGTAAATGCACATTGCTATTCTATATCAACCAGAGTAAATGAACAAAGACCAAGGACTTGATTTTTCTTAGAAATCAGGCAATGGATTATATTAATGCTATTAATAGATTAGCAAATTTGAAAACCACATAGAAAGAAATCTGGGTTTGCCACCAGCTGCACACCAAGAAAAGAGCTGTAGCAAACTCAGTTGGTTGACAAGTGCTCGTATATGCTCATGTAGCCCTTTCCCCTCTTTCTTAAAGCTTTTTTTTTTAAATCCTAGAGGTACAATTTACATGAAATATATGTGGATGTCTTACATACAAAATATGGAAAGCTGATAAATCAATTTTCAGTATTCAACTGTACTGATTTAAATCTAACTACATCTATATTTTCATATCTCTAGTTCCCACTACACTTACCAACACTTTATGACAATAGGGGGAAAATTCCTAATGAATTAATGTCATATGCAGATTTCTAAATGCCTGCTTCTGATATTCATACATCATACTGTATTAGGCAAATCATAACAAGTGCCAAAAAATATATGTAAAGCCACTTTTTGAGAAGTGATAGAGTGCCAACCTCAGAATTGTCTATAGTTCATTTCTCATTGATGCAAATGTAAGCAAATACTCATTGGCTGAAAGACTTTTCAAAAATAGTTTCCCTCTCTCTCATTCTCTCTCTTTTTAAAATATTTCTTATTGAAGAGTTTTACAATACCAAAGATAATACCAACTGAAATCAGGAAAAAGGAAAAAAGGAAAGAAAAATGCCAAGTGCAAAAGAAGAAGAAGCAAAACGAAATAGGAAAATAAAGATGATTTGAAGAAGTGACTCCTGATGTTCCTTGCCACAAGCACAAGCAAATTAATAGTTCCCCAGTCTCTGTGAAATTACATACATGATTCACTTCTTCCCATGAATCCTTTATCCATTCACAAATCTTTGCCATTTCTGTCCAAATGTTGGCAAAAAGTCCATAAAGGATTTCCAGAAATTTATGAAATGATTTCTCATTTCAGCCACGATCAAAGAAGTCAAGTTTATATTCCTTTCTTTTGCTTCTGACAATATTGATTTTTAATTCATCAAGTTGCTCTGTTCAAATGTTCTTTCTCCCTCTTCAAAATTTCTCTGAGGTTTTACAAGCCCTCTTTTACAAATCCCAAAGAGACTTTTTCTCACAGAAGTGAGATATCCTTACTCCAGACTCGGCGGTTGATGACTAATACAACCTGTTGCTCTTCCAAGGATATTCCCTTGATCTCTCTGATCTTATCCATCCTTGGCGGCTGTTGTCTTCCCTTTCCTTGGCCAGCATAAACATACTTGAGCTAGCAGAGAGGAATTAAATAGATAATAGTTTTATCTGAAATGGAACACGAAGTGTGGAAGACCTCATTTCCTTCTTTCTTCTTTCTTGTTCTCAGGAACAACAACAAAAAGAAACAACTTCTCATTCACATTCTCTATGATGATTGTGGATAAGAATATGGGCGTTAACACAAGAGAATTTGAGCCTCTGATAGTCCACAGTTTGGGAACCCCCAGCAGTTGAAAAAGAAGTATAAAGATGACGAAAGTATAAAGATGATGAGGATAAACTGAAGGCCACATATACGCACTCCAAGACCACACATTATAAGATTATTAAATTCCCTTAGAGAATGCTTCATAGTATCAGGGGACACAGACAGGAAAACGACCAACTTGTTATCTAGGTCAGTGGTTCTCAAATATTTTGGTCTTAGGCAGGGGTGAAATGTAAAATTTGTTACTACTGGTTCTGTGGACGTGGCTTGGTGGGGGGGAATAATGTGACTGGGTGGGTGTGGCCAACTTTTTTTTATTTTTAAAAGCATTTTTTTCTACAACCTCTTTGGCCAAAGGGGTTTTAAAAGTCTCTGATGACAACAACTGAGCCGCGCATCATCAGAGGCTTTTTTTTACTTTTAAAAGCATTTTTTCCGCCAAAAAAAAAAATCTCTGATGATCACAGCTCAACTGGGATCGTCAGAGGCTTTTAAAACCTTTTTAGCTGAAGAGGTTGTAGAAAAAATTCTTTTAAAAGGCTCCTCTGATGATCCCAGCTGAGTTGTCTGATTGTCAGAGACTTTTTTTTACTTTTAAAAGCATTTTTTCAGCCAAAGAAAAAATGCTTTTAAAAGTTTTTAAAAAAAAGCAACCTCTGATGATCGCGCGGCTCAGCTGGGCATGGGGGGGGCAGGGATTTTTGCTACCGGTTCTCCGAATCACCCGCCACCATCGCTACCAGATTGGGTGATCCAGTCCGAACTGGGAGCATTTCACCCCCGGTCTTAGGACCCCATTACTTTCTTAAAAATGATGGAGGACCCCAAGGAGCTTTGGTTTATATGGCTTATATCTGTATCACTATTTACTGTATTGGAAATGAAAGCTGAGGCATTTTAAATATTTATATTTTTTATTTCTTAAATTTATTTCTTAAATTATTTATTTATTTATTTATTTATTTATTTATTTATTAAATTTATTGGCCACTCATCTTATCACAGGATAACTCTGGGCAGCTTACAATATTTTGAAGATCCGCTAAAAAGATCCAGACCATAATTTGAGAACCGCTGATCTAGAAAAAAGTGTGCCTTGGAGAGCTACACATTGACCATTGTTACTGGCTCATTAATCATGTGGAAGTAGTTTACCAAGAAGGGAGGTGTGTTAGAATTTCTTTCTCCACATAAGAAGCTCTACTGTGCTAGTATAGGTCTCCTGCGTGAGCAGGGGGTTGGACTAGATGACCTCCAAGGTCCCTTCCAACTCTGTTACTGTTACCTGTTGTAAGGCTGGGGAAAAGGGAAGATGTCGCTTGCTTTGCAGGTGTTATGTTGGTATCACCTCAGAAGCCCCTCAAATGTTGTATTTGATTGAAGGAGATTCTGGCAGTGATGATGCCTTCCTCACGGGATTGTTGTTGTATAGAAAACAGGGGGTCAGAGCATTGTGTACATGCCCTGAATTATAGAAAATAACTCAAAATCTAAGCTTATCTTCCAATCAAGTTTAAACTTAGTTGCTTTGTCCCAGTTCCTTATCCATATGAAAATCTGAACAGAGTTCAGCTAGTAAAGTGAATATAAACTAACCTTTACATAATATTTAGCCTACAACTAAGGATAGAACTACCCCCTATGACGTATTTGTGTTTCAACTTAATCTGCAAAGCGTAACTACCCTCCTTGGTTTAGTAGGAGGAACGAGTTAAGGCAGGGGTGTCAAACTCGCATTGTCATCATGTGACATATCAGGACTCTTTCCCCCTTCGCTAAACTGGGCGTGGGTGTGACCAGCATGTGATGCATCCGACTCTTGGCCGCAAGTTTGACAGCCCTGAGTTAGGGTGTTTTGAGAAGAAACTGTGAGATCAAATATGTAGAGCCAATAACAATGTATGATGTGTCATTGTTAATTAGTTAGATAGTTTTTATAGAATCTTCCCCAAGGCCAAACACCCAAAGAAAGTCCGTTTCCGTTTCTCAACGGCCTGTGATGTACCTGCACCCCCACATAGCCTTTTCTTACTATACAAAGAACTGGGTCCAGTTTTCCATCTCCATTTGTTTCTACTTGAAAAGTCAGTTGTGTAACTTTGGAGTCAGCCTCTGAAAACACATCAGAATCTAAATATAGCTCTGAAGTACATTTGTTTTGATTTACTGAAAAGCGGCCATCTGCAACTTGGGATCTTTGAAGAACAACAACAACCACAACAAATAATATTCTAGGAAAAGAAAATGAACCTTGAGAAGCTGTATTTTTTAAAAAACAACAACCCACAGAACAGTGATGGATTATCTCTGTTAGCAAAACAAAGTTCTTTATTCAGTTGGGGAGATCCCCTGGGATCCTATTCATGTAACAAAGTGTCTGTCAATGACTATTCACTATTCAAAATGCTTCAGTCATACAGTAAGTCAATAAGGATGGAAGAGAGTGAATGGAATCACCCAGCTTGAAATAGCTGGTTTTTGCCACGCTAAAATGCCATATATCTTGACATCATCAGGTAGTTCATATAGCTCCATATGACAGAGGAACAAAGATGAAACACAGACTCTGGGACTCCAAACCAATTGTTAATATTATAGACCAGTCTCCAGTCTCCAACAACAACCGATTGAAGACATTGGGAGGCATCTTTGAATAACAGTCTATTCCAAGTTCTGACAATTTCCTTCATCTGGTGGAAATGGTTTTTAGATTTACTGTGTGTTTTGTTTCTAAAGTTGCCCCTGTGGTTGGTGTGCATTCCTTTCTTTTATGGAGACCCACTGCATTCTCTATGACTTTACATTCATCTCTCTCTCTCTCTCTTTCTTTCTCTCTGTCTCTCCTCCCCCTTCCAATGTTCTTGAGCCTTATTGTAAGAGACTCTCCCCATTGTGATATTGGGAGAATGTATAATTAGCTGTCAAGAGTTTCATAAGTTCTATTTAAGCCCCTTTGTGTTTCATATTTATTTTTATTTTATTCAGGTTTGTTTAAAGTATCTCCAGAGAGGGAAGATGGAAAGAAACAAGACAGACCACGGTATGTGGAAAGCAATGTATTATAACTTTGAGGAACGGCAGAAGCAAAATAGAATGAAATGTCAAACAATATTTCCACCACATTCATTAAAAAAGATTACTCCAAGCTGTTACAATGATTCCAATTATTATCGTTTTTTAAATAGAGGTATACCAACTTCGCAAAATCTATTTAGAGAAATAATTTGAAACATGTGTAATGTAACCAAATTTTAGATAGTCATTCTTCTGCGCAAGATTAATTCTAGGCATTTAGCTACTCATAGCAGAACAACAAATGACACAAATTTCAAAACTCTAGAAAGGGTTTTTTTTTTAAATCATAAAGAGAGTGAGGGAAAATATGATTTTTTTTTAATGGTGAAAAATATATGATATATTACCCTATCTTAGCTGGTTTTAGAGTCTGGGATGGAAGGAATCCCTGTGCATTGAATAAATATGTGACACTGAATGGAATTGTCACCTTCTCTTTTTTTCATGGTCCTCACCTATAATTGCTAGAGCCAAAGAAGAAAATCTTGGAGAACATTTGGGTAAAATGTTGGTGAAATTCAATTTTTTTTACTCCCGGTTCTATGGGCATGGCTTGGTGGGCGTGGCTTGGTGGGCATGGCAGGGTATGGATACTGCAAAATCTCCATTCCCACCCCACTCGGGGGCCAGCCAGAGGTGGTATTTGCCAGTTTGTTTGTTTTTGTTTACATTTATATCCCGCCCTTCTCCGAAGACTCAGGGCGGCTTACACTATGTTAGCAATAGTCTTCATCCTATTTGTATATTTATATACAAAGTCAACTTATTGCCCCCAACAATCTGGGTCCTCATTTTACCTACCGTATAAAGGATGGAAGGCTGAGTCAACCTTGGGCCTGGTGGGACTAGAACCTGCAGTAACTGCAGGCTGCTGCTGTTAATAACAGACTGCATTAGCAGCCTGAGCCACAGAGGCCCAGTAGTTCTCTGAACTACTCAAAATTTCTGCTATCGGTTCTCCAGAACCTGTCAGAACCTGCTGAATTTCACCCCTGCATGATCCCCTTCACAACAGCTAGAGCCATTAAATGTGGCTGAAGCAAATGTGACAGTTTTGTTTCCACTTTTTAATATATATTCTTCATAAATAGAATTAAAAATCTTTGCCTATAGGGAAAAACAAAACTGACATTTTCATGCCTCCTTAAGAAATCCTCTAATCACCTTTAATGATAGAAATAATTACTCACATCATAAATAACAGTGCCATTATAAGCGAAAGCAACCAACCGGCCATTGTTGATAACCACTGCTTTCCAAAAGAATACTGTAAGTGGAAGCTATCCATCATTGTTGGTGTTTCATGAAACCTGAAGGCATTGTTTGTATTCTTCCTGAAGAACCCTGCAAAGAGGGAGCCAGTGAGGTCCACATACATGAAGACATGTGAACAAGGGATTGAAGATCTCTACTATATAGTCCACTCTGGTTGCTCACATTAGAGACTGCTGATCTCTAATTATTTCTGCCTGCCCAGTGCCTTCCAGCAGAGTCGGTGTGCTCTAGGTGTCATCCATTAAATATTGCCATCTTCTGGGACCTAGGAAGCTTGCCTTTTCTGTTGCAGTACGCATGCACGCACACCCCCACCCCCACCCCCCCACACACCATGATGAATATCCTCCCAAGAGATAAGGATGGGGCCCTCTCTCCTGGAGTTCCAGAAAGCCTTGGAAATCTGCCTCTGGTCCCTAGCCTGAGCTGATGTTTGTCCTAGCTTAATGACCCCTGTTTTGTTTTGGGGGTTTTGTTAGCAAAGTATTTGACCCTGGATTGTTCATTGGATTTCATATGTCTAGCTGTTATTGTATTTCTTGTATTTTTATAATGCCCACCAGAATTGGCCAGCCAATAAATTTAAATGACTTTAATTTAATTGTATTGTATCAAATTTATTATTAAATATCATGTTCAATGCCTTCCATTGAGGACCTGTATACTGCACGAATCAAGAAGAGGGCCGTGAAAATATTTACGGATCCCTCACATCCAGGATATAAACTGTTTCAACTCCTACCCTCAAAACGACGCTATAGAGCACTGCACACCAGAACAACTAGACACAAGAACAGTTTTTTCCTGAAGCCCATCACTCTGCTAAACAAATAATTCCCTCAACACTGTCAAACTATTTACTAAATCTGTATACTATTAATCTTCTCATCGTTCCCATCACTAATCTCTTTCCACTTATGACTGTATGACTGTAACTTTGTTGCTGGCAATCCTTATGATTTATATTGATATATTGACCATCATTTGTGTTGTAAATGTTGTACCTATTATTATTATTATTATTATTATTATTATTATTATTATTATTATTATTATTATTATTATTATTATTATTGATGAAGGTATCTTTTCTTTTATGTACACTGAGAGCATATGCACCAAGACAAATTCCTTGTGGGTCCAATCACACTTGGCCAATAAAAAATTCTATTCTATTCTATTCTATTCTATTCTATTCTATTCTATTCTATTCTATTCTATGTTGAGATCTGTAATATCCCATATCCTTGGATAACATCTTATATCTCTGATAAGAACAGAACCAATACAGAGGTGGGGGAACACAGTGGAACAGAGGTCAATAAATTTCCTATTTATAATCTTGCTTTTTCCCCCCTGAAATAATATCTAGACCATAATCTACTAGTGAACTTTTTAAAAAGTTGAATTCCATTTATTGAGATCTACAGACTGTTCCAGTAATAGAAATTGACCCCTGAAGCAAAAAGGGTTAGACTCATTAAGAAAGCTTTTCCCTCTTCCCAAGAGAGATCATTTTCTATTTTATGTTCCTCTGGCAAGGAGAAAAGAATACAAAATATACTCTCGTCTGGAATCTGCAGATATGAATATAACAAATAACAAATGTTTCCTGTTAATAGCTGTGTTTATTAAGAAAACGTAGTGAGTTAATATTTATGCTACTTAAAAATCCATCCATCCATCCATCCAAATTTCTAATTGCAGTTGTCTCTCTGGATGGTGTACTGTGCTGGTTGGACAATACCTGGGAGAAGACAACCAATACTCTAAGTCTGTAATAGGGAAACCTGATTTAAAGCAATCAAAAGGTTCATACGATGATCTCTGGAGTAAACGTTTCACAGAAAAATAAACTGGAGATTCAATCCAAATGTAAAAAATTACATCAGACTACCTGCAATCTATATCCTCCTGGAATTTCATGATGAACATGTCTCCCCTGCCAGATAATCCACCAGTTAATAACTCCTCTTTTATTTAAATTTCCGGAGCACTCTGATAGCTTTTATCTGCTCTTTTAAGTAATCAAGATAAATTTATTTCTCTAAAGCTAGCAAAATTTTGCTACCTTATGGGTAAGCTATTAGTAACCAAAGATTGTTTGCTAATAGTGCTTGTTGTTAGGTTTTGTATTGTTTATTTTATTGATTGTATTTTTATTGGACAATGATTAAAATAAAGCTCACTCATTCATTCACTCACTCTGTCTGCCTGCCTGCCCCTCAATGGGAACTTGAGCCTTGCTAAAAGAAGAAGCTGATTACCCAAAGGCTCCCCATGCTGGTCTTTCCACGGACAGGTCTAGTGTAGCAAAGCTGGCAAATGACAACAATTCAGTGAGGAAGCCAATGGTGACCCACTAAGTTTGCCTTGCTCTCATTTGAAATTAAACCAACCGCTTCCTTCTTCCATCCGTGCCCTCGTTTCCCCCAGTTTGAGCTTCCTGTGATGTTTAATTATAAAACCTGTCAGGTACATATTTGTTCATTGTGTTGGAAAGGGGGAGATTTGCGTCTTCAGCATCACTTATTGCGTGTTAATTAACTGTGGCTAGTCCTCTCCTTGCCCCTACCCCCAATTAAAGATAACATCAGCCAAATAACCTGAGAAGCTCTCTGGGGGACTTTCAATCATGGTTGATGTGCCGGAACTTTTGCCTTCCTCCTGGATTACTTTATGTCACCTTTCTTGCCTCAAACAAACAGGACCAAAATGGCAAGTCAAAACAGCATTTCATGGGCAAAGTGGGTAACTCAAAGAGCAGGAAATTAGACATCTTTGGCTTGGACACAGCCTCCAGCCCCATGGCATTTCAAGTGTCATAAATTTCAAAGTTGAATCATTTGAAGTGGTTGAACTTGTTTTTGTAAGGTGAAGAGTGTCTTTGTTGGGGAAGGGATCGATTTTAATGGGAGGGAAGAAGGGCCAGAGTCAAGCCCCAGGAATTATAGTTAAAGGGCCAAATGAAAGACCAAGGTGAGTGTCCATGTCTGAACGTTCCAGGATGAGCTTATTGTTTGTTTGTTTGACTATTTAATCAATTTCTACAGCTGCCAATGTCATGGGTGACTCGGGGCAGCAAACCACGTCTATAAGCTGGGAGATGGTGAGTTCAAATCCCACCCTAAGTACATATTCAGTAGGATGACCTTGGGCCATCTTGGGTCACTCCCCCTCAGCCCTAAGAAGAAGGAAATGGCCAACCACTTCTGAAAATCCTTGCCAAGAAAACTGCAGGTTCCTGTCCAGAGTATTGAATATAATTGAATGGGAGAAAAATGTATTATGTATCTTAAATAGTTATCAACTATAATGGCCTCTGGTGGCTCAACAGACTAATGCAGTCTGTTATTAACACAGCTGCCTGCAATTACTGCAGGTTCAAGTCCCACCAGGCCCAAGGTTGACTCAGCCTTCCATCCTTTATAAGGTAGGTAAAATGAGGACCCAGATTGTTGGGGGCAATAAGTTGACTTTGTATATAATATACAAATAGATGAAGACTATTGCTTAACATAGTGTAAGCCGCCCTGAGCCTTTGGAAAAGGGCAGGGTATAAATGCGAACAAAAATCAACTGCTTTAGCATTTATTTATGCCCTGCACCAATGTTGTATAAGAATCACCACTCTAGGCTTGATGGCATGGCTACTTTTTACACGTTCAGTTCAGAGGTGGGTTTCAGCAGGTTCTGACCAGTTCTGGAGAACCGATAATGGAAATTTTGATTAGTTTGGAGAACCGGTAGTAAAAATTCTGACTGGCCCCGCCCCCATCTATTCTCTGCCTCCCAAGACCCAGATGATCTGGAGGAAATGGAGATTTTGCAGTAGCCTTCCCCTGGAGTGGGATGAGAATGGAGATTTTATAGTATGCCCACCAAGCCACGCCACACCAACCAAGCCACAGAACCGGTAGTAAAAATACCCACCCCTGGTTCAGTTCCACTGAAATGAAAGCGGGGCTAACTATGTGGCAATCCGTCAAAATTAGATGAACAAAAACTCAACCATTTGAAGAACTGTAGCAGCAACCCCGGACATAAGTACCCACATATCTGCTCTACTCTCTGCAAAGGTGTCTTCGAGCTGAATTCCTCCAGAGCTTTGACAGCTATGCTTTAGAGCAGTTTCTGGAAGGGGAAAGAGTTTGCATGCACTTGCAATCCTTCTTCTCTGATTAATTTACTAACTGTGAAAGTGATGCCCAGATCAAACAGATTAATAAAGTCTGATCAACACCGTGTAATATCAGAGTGAACAAAATGTCTTACAAGTCTCTGAAACTGTCCAAGCTAGTAATTTCATTACCATGATGATTAGGAAAATTGGTGGATCCCCTTGCGTTTTCATTGCTTTAATAATGAGAGAAAAAATAATGACTTTGCATTCATGGAGCACTTTCCATCTGGGCAATTCTACTCAGATAAGCCTTTGAGTAATTCCCTGCTACAGATTTTTTTTTTAATCCTAATTAATCGATGGCATGGTGAAGTGTAGGGAGGTTTAATGGCATCAGAGACACACACTACAAAAGAGCTGTTGTTCAACTGTCAGGGTTATATGGACATTTTCATCTTAAAAGTTAGTACCTCATTCCTTAACACTGCAAATTTTTATAGCATGGGGAGGAGGAGGGTTCCTAACTGCTTCATCTGTGATGAGATGAGCCTTGTAGGATTTTTCCTATAGAAATGCTTAAGAAGTATATTAAGATGTACTAAGAGGAAACCAATAATGCTTAATGGGCATTGTTTCTTTAGATCTTCAGTTCTGTCATGACAAGAGAGGCTGAAAAACACTTGTCCAATAAAGGGGAATATTTGTAGCTCAGAGTTCAAATGAGGGGCTCTTGGCACTCTCTGAGTTTGCTTGTGTTCTTGCAGATGTTTCCTTACCCAAACTAGGTAACTTCATCACTGCTAGTGATCATGATGACCAGCACTGATGATGTTACCCAGTTATCAAGCTCAGTAAACAATAAACCTTTAAGGAAAGCCCACAGCTACTTCCCAACAAGGCATTTTTATTTTATTTATTTATTTATTTATTTATTTATTTATTTATTTATTGTCATAAGATTATATATAAGCATAAGCATGAAATAACTATACGATATATAAGCATATATATAACCATAAGTATGTGATAACTATATGAAATTGTATACAATCAAAGGGAACATTAGGACAGGAACAATAGGCACATTGGTGCTCTTATGCACGTCCCTTACAGACCTCTTAGGAATGGGGTGAGGTCAATAATAGACAGTTTTTGGTTGAAGCTTTGGGGATTTTGGGAAGAGACCACAGAGTCTGGTACTGCATTCCAAGCATTAACAACTCTGTTACTGAAGTCATATTTTCTGCAATCAAGATTGGAGCGGTTCACATTCAACTCGTTGCTCCCATGTAACACCAATCCTGCGCAGCCTGCACTGGCTTCCTGTGGTCTTTCGGGTGCGCTTTAAGAGTTTGGTTACCACCTTTAAAGCGCTCCATGGCTTAGGGCCCGAGTACTTACGGGACCGCCTGCTGTTACCTTATGTCTTCCACCGACCCATACGCTCACACAGAGAGGGCCTTCTCAGGGTGCCGTCCGCCAAACAATGTCGGCTGGCAGCCCCAGGGGTAGGGCCTTCTCTGTTGGAGCTCCTACGCTTTGGAATGAACTTCCCCCTGGTTTATGTCAAGTGCCTGATCTTCGGACTTTTCGCCGTGAGCTGAAAACACACCTATTTATTCAAGCGGGACTGGCTTAAAAGTTTTGTAAAATTTTTAAATTGGGGCTATTTATGAATTTTAGGGTTTTAAATTGTTTTAAATTTCGGCCATTCTTGTAATATGCTCGGTTTTAGTTTTGTTTTAATGTGTATATTGTGGTTTTTTTTACTATTTGGCTGTACACTGCCCTGAGTCCTTCGGGAGAAGGGCGGTATAAAAATCTAATAAAAAAAAAAAAAAAAATAATAAAAATTAAGTTTAAATCTATTGTGTGCTTGTGTATTGTTGTTATTGAAGCTGAAGTAGTCTTCAACAGGAAGGACATTGTAATAGATGATTCTATGAGCTAAACCCAGGTCCTGTCGAAGGCGACGGAGTTCTAAATTTTCTAAACCCAGGATTTCAAGTCTGGTGGCATAAGGTATTTTTTTGTAATCAGAGGAGTCGAGAACTCTTCTTGTAAAATATTTCTGGACATGCTCAATTGTACTAATGTCCGAAATGAGGTATGGCTTCCAGACAGGTGAGCTGTATTCAAGAATTTGTGCTGCTCCTTGATTGGCTCAGCACCCCTGATCCCATGCCTTCATTCCTCTTTGTTGGTTGCAGCCAGTGGTGGGATTCAGCCAGTTCGTACCACTTCGGGAGAACCGGTTGTTAACTTTCTGAGCAGTTTGGTAAACTGGTTGTTGGAAGAAATCATTAGGGCAGAGAATCGGTTGTTAAATTACTTGAATCCCACCACTGGTTGCAGCCATTTATTTCCATTTCCCATTTCGTTCTTGGCGCTAGAAGAACTACTCAGATGCTTATTCAGAATTGGAAATGCAGAGGCTTTGTGGAGCCACTTTATAGAAGATCATCTGCTTTCAGATACTTTAGGGAGGTCCTGGAAGGGAGAGGTAGTTTACCAGCTTCACAATTCTATAGAACTCCAGATAAATCAATTAGGAGTAAAGCTGGCAAGATATGATCAGTTTTCCTCTTCCCTTTAGCATGGAAGGCCAGTTTGGAAAGTCGCAGGCTTTTTCCCATCCTCTTTTGTCTGTTTTGGTGTTTCAGCAATGCAAGGGAGGGCAGGAATTGTCCTTGGGGTTTCCGAATTGGTAGAAACGACGAGCACTGGGATCGCTTTCAACCTGTTTTTGAAGAACTGTTTTGGGAAGAGGAATGTTGGCAACGTAGCAGTGTCCTGTTTTAGATCTCCTTTCTTCACCCCCACCCCCTGAGGTCAAACCACCTGTAAGAGCTTTAATTTCATAAAACCAGAACACCCATAAATCTTTAATATACCAAATGTGTAGACAGAAGAATAATCTGGGGGGAAAGAAGTGTTGAGGAAGGAAATGCTTTTGGAACATACAATAGAAGATCATAGCCCCAGGGTAAAACCCTAATTCAAATTAACCTAAAGAAAGAAAGTAAGTAATCTTATCCAATAGATGAAGAATTGTTAGTCATCAAGCAGTTTTGGAATTGTGAACAAAGGTTCTTCTGCAATGTTGGTGAAAGAGGGTTTCCTGATATTTTACTTCATCTTGAGAAACATGCAACCCTTCCTCTAATTCTGAACCTGAGGTGGACAATCTTTGTTCAGGCAGGAAGGGGACACACTCCATTCCTTTATGTTTCAGTCTCTGAAGGTCATCTGAGATCATAGATGCTAGTGAATGTTATCTCCAGAGAGTGGGAAGAAGATTTCCCCCCCCCCAGTTTATTTGGAGGAGGGATGGGGGAGGTTTATGTGACAGGCTGAGTGAGTGGAAGATTAAATTACTTGCCCCGCAAACATCATTATTACAATGAACATTTAGTATACTATGTGCAAGATTCATAAGGATTTTTAAAAATGTGCATTGTAATGAAGAGTTCAGTCAAGAGACAATCATTTCTGTGAAAGTCAGAAACTTTGGTGTTTCTTATATGACATTATAAAGGAACGAAAAAGCAATATTTTAGGGATTGTTTTGACAACAATATCCCTAGTTATCCTCTGCTGAACTGAAAGAATAGGGTGTATATTGCATTGGAGTAACATTGGAGTAAGAAAAGAAAAGAGCACAAAACACGGAGTTATTTTTTTACTTAGATGTTCTTTATGCACCAGTAGGATGCACCTGATAACATTCAGTGGTAAAAATTTGAAAATATTCAGCCAATCTGAAAAAGAGTCACTTTTTTCTTTTATATTTTTTTTTATTTTACTCAAAAGATTAAAATACAAAATACAAAAGAAAAAACAACAACAACCAAGACAAAACAGGACAAGAACATTAAAGAAAAAAAGGTGACTTTTTCATTATTGCATTAGTCTTTCATCTATTTGACACTATATTGCTGACTTACTTTATTTCTAGAGTTTCTCAGTATCAAAGCTCCTCCAAACTCTATTTATTTATTTATTTATTTATTTATTTATTTATTTATTTATTTATTTATTTATTTATTTATTTATTTATTTATTTATTTATTTAATTTTCGTATTTATATACCGCCCTATCTCCCTAGGGACTCAGGGCGGTTTACAAGCAGATAAAAATACATATAAATACAAAATAAAACATCCATTAAAAAACTTATTCCAAATAGCCGAATAATTAAAAATAACAGTATACATAATAAAACCCATTAAAACCAGTTTAAATTTAAAATCTAAAATCTAGTCCAGTCCTGCGCAGATGAATAGATGAGTTTTAAGTTCGCGGCGAAAGGTTCGGAGGTCCGGAAGTTGACGAAGTCCTGGGGGAAGCTCGTTCCAAAGGGTGGGAGCCCCCACAGAGAAGGCCCTTCCCCTGGGTGTCGCCAGACGGCACTGCCTAGCTGACAGCACCCTGAGGAGTCCCTCTCTGTGAGAGCACACGGGTCGGTGAGAGGTATTCGGTAGCAGCAGACGGTCCCGTAAATAGCCCGGCCCTATGCCATGGAGCGCTTTGAAGATCATTACCAAAACCTTGAAGTGCACCCGGAAGGCCACAGGCAGCCAGTGCAGTCTGCGCAGGAGAGGTGTTACGTGGGAGCCACGAGGGGCTCCCTCTATCACCCGCGCAGCTGCATTCTGAACTACCTGGAGTCTCTGGGTGCTCCTCAAGGGGAGCCCCATGTAGAGAGCATTGCAGTAATCCAGACGAGACGTCACGAGAGCGTGAGTGACCGTGCATAGGGCATCCCGGTCTAGAAAGGGGCGCAACTGGCGAACCAGGCGAACCTGGTAAAAAGCTCTCCTGGAGACGGCCGTCAAATGATCTTCAAAAGACAGCCGTTCATCCAGGAGGACGCCCAAGTTGCGCACCCTCTCCATTGGGGCCAATGACTCGCTTCCAACAGTCAGCCGCGGACGCAGCTGATTGTACCGGGATGCCGGCATCCACAGCCACTCTGTCTTGGAGGGATTGAGCTTGAGCCTGTTTCTCCCCATCCAGACCCGTACGGCCTCCAGACACCGGGACAGCACTTCGATAGCTTCATTGGGGTGGCCCAGTGTGGAAAAGTACAGCTGAGTATCATCAGCGTACAGTTGGTACCTCACACTGAAGCCACTGATGATCTCACCCAACGGCTTCATATAGATGTTGAACAGAAGGGGCGAGAGAATCGACCCCTGTGGCACCCCACAAGTGAGGCGCCTCGGGGCCGACCTCTGCCCCCCTGTCAACACCGTCTGCGACCGATCGGAGAGATAGGAGGAGAACCACCGAAAAACGGTGCCTCCCACCCCCAATCCCTCCAACCGGTGCAGCAGGATACCATGGTCGATGGTATCAAAAGCCGCTGAGAGGTCTAACAGGACCAAGGCAGAGGAACAACCCCTATCCCTGGCCCTCCAGAGATCATCAACCAACGCGACCAAAGCTGTCTCAGTGCTGTATCCGGGCCTCTATCATCACAATGAAGGAAGAACAAAACATATGAATTTGCAGAATGTAGATAAAACACTGAAAAATTATTTTTGGTCAAATGGATCCAGTGGTGGAGTTTCTTCACTTAAGAATGTGCTGTTTACAGTTCATGGCCAACCCTATAGGACAGTTGTTCACAGATCCTTTGCAAGGAAAAACAATCCTGGTGATAAAAGGAAGTAATATATAAAAAATTGGGGTGGGGGATTAAACTGTAAGCAGTGGTGGGATTTAGCCAGTTCGCACCTATTCGGGAGAACCAGTTGTTAACTTTCTAAGCAGTTTGGAGAACCAGTTGTTGGAAGAAATCTCCTTTTGTTTTTCCCCCACATTTTTTTTATTATTATTTGCATTTATATCCCGCCCTTCTCCGAAGACTCAGGGCAGCTTACACTATGTTAGCAATAGTCTTCATCCATTTGTATATTATATACAAAGTCAACTTAATTGCCCCCAACAATCTGGGTCTCATTTTACCTACCTTATAAAGGATGGAAGGCTGAATCAACCTTGGGCCTGGTGGGACTTGAACCTGCAGTAATTACAAGCAGCTGTGTTAATAACAGACTGTCCACCAGAGGCTCAGAGCTAATCCTGTAAGGAAGGCAGGAAGGAAACGTTCTGGTGGTGTTTCTAGCCTCATCTTTATTGCCCTGCTTACAGAAACTGCCTCTCCGGTTAACCCTTATTACATTGTAACAGCTTAGACGAAGCACCCATCGACGTGAGTGACATTGAGTTGGCCACGCCCACACGGTCACATGACCACCAAGCCATGCCTACCTAGCTGGTCATTAGGGCAGAGAACCGGTTGTTAAATTATTTGAATCCCACCACTGACTGTAAGTATTTAAGAGCTTAAGTGCATTAAAGGACTGAAAGCAGTCAGAAGGATAACAATTGCAAGCAATGAAAATGACAGTAACAGACATTATGGCAACTCTGTCATATTTAGATAAAGCTCCCGTGAAGCATTTATAGGACACAAAAGGGAGGGTGAGATATTTAGAAAATATAATCTAAGTAGGTGAGTCAACATTGTTTACAAATATATATATAAACCACTTATGACTAATCTGATTTTTCATTCTATTACTGGAAAAAAACTGAACTAGTATCTAAGGTTTATTAGTTAGCTAACATAGTGTACGCCGCCCTTCAGAGAAGGGCGGGATATAAATGCAAATAAAAAAAATAGTTGATATGTATAAATTCAAAATCATGATAATCTGAGTACAGATGCTTCTTTGATCAGGGGAAGGGTTCGTGAAGCTCTCAATCTTTGATTGAAAGCCTTCGTAGAAAAACGTCAGAATTGTTTCAGCCTTCTTCACCTAGATGCTTTCCAAATGCGCTGGGATTAGCCATGATCACTGGTAATTCTGGGAACTGCAGTTCAAACCATACATAAAATTGAAGAAGCCGGGTCTACCTTGTGTTTCTGCTAAAAGTCTCAGAACTCTGGCACCAGAATTAGATGATGAATGCATCTGTTGAGTCAGAAGAGCAATTCTTGTAATGATTTCAGGCACACAGTATTCAATTACTGCAGATTCAAGCCCGGCCCAAGGTTGACTCAGCCTTCCATCCTTTATAAGGTAGGTAAAATGAGGACCCAGATTGTTGGGGGGGCAATAAGTTGACTTTGTAAAAATATACAAATAGAATGAGACTATTGCCTTATACACTGTAAGCCGCCCTGAGTCTTCGGAGAAGGGCGGGGTATAAATGTAAACACAAAAAAAATAATAAAAAAAATAATTAAGAGTTGTGAGCCAAAGGTCTTCAACATCCAGCTGATGGCAGCTCATAACTTTCCTCTCCTTTGTCCATGAAAGTTGAAAATGATAGAGACTCAGCAAAATCTGATCAGCTACAGCAGGGGTCTGCAAACTTGGCTCTTTCAAGACTTGTGGACTTCAAGTCCCAGAGTTCCTCAGCCAGCAAAGCTGGCTGAGGAACTCTGGGACTTGAAGTCCACAAGTCTTGAAAGAGCCAAGTTTGCAGACCCCTGAGCTACAGCATGGGTGTGAAACCCGATCATGTCACAGGCCGGATCGTGATATATCGTGACATTTTTTGCCTTTACGGAGCTGGGATGGGAGTGGCCTGCACTTGACATATCCAGCCCACGGGTCACCAGTACAGCACATGTAGGACCAACCTAGAGATCTTGTTTGTTCAAAGGATTCAAACACAAACTGAATTCTGATTAGGAAGTTAAGCCTGTTTGGTAGAGGTATAATTTCCCTAAAGCCAAAGAAACCATCTGAATTGTGACAGGATTGTGATCAAGAAAACAATATGGGGGAAAAGAAGGACTGCTCTGTTTTCATGAATGCTTTCAAGCTTAACCAAGTGGGGGATTTGGTCATGAATCTCCCACTGTTTTATTTATTTTGACCCTCAGCTGGCACAGAAGGCTAAATAAGGAAAACAATTCACTCTTTAGTTTTGCCCTCATCTAAAAGGACAGAAAATGATTTGGGTGTAATCCAGTCTCTGCTTCTCATGACCTACTTGACTTACAAAGATTCAAGACCAGTGTACTCACTCTTAGTAAAAGCATATTACTGGTCTCTGATGAGAAGCAACCCCTTTTCACATTCTATTCTGAAATACAGCATTTTTTATTTATTTTATTTTATTTTATTTATTTATTTATTTATTTTGTCAAACACAACAATATATATAAGCACAAAATAACCACACAAATTGAATACAACCAAAGGGAACATTAGGACAGGAACGGTAGGCTCGCTGGTGCTCTTATGCACGCCCCTTACAGACCTCTTAGGAATGGGGTGAGGTCAACAGTAGACAGTCTTTGGTTAAGGTTTTGGGGATGAGACCACAAAGTCAGGTAGTGCATTCCAGGCATTAACAAATTGCTTTTCCGTTTCAAAAACTTAAAAGACAGTACATTAAACATATAGATTTTTTCCATATTTTAACATAGAATGTGTGTGTGTATATCAACCCATCTTCTTTTTGGCTTTCATGTGAGTTTGACAAAATGCTACTGCTTCAAGGAATCCACTCCTTGAAGCATCTCTTTCTCTTTCTCTATCATCTCTTTCTATCTCTATCTCTAATCCATCTATTACTCTATCTCTCTTTTTTCTATCTGTGATCTATCCATCTATCCATGGACTACTGCAATGCTCTCTACATGGGGCTCCCCTTGAAGAGCACCCGGAGACTTCAGCTAGTCCAGAATGCGGCTGCGCGGGTTATTGAGGGAGCGGCTCGGAGCTCCCACGTAACACCTATCCTGCGCAGATTGCACTGGCTACCTGTTGTCTTCCAGGTGCGCTTCAAGGTATTGGTTACCACCTTTAAAGCGCTCCATGGCTTAGGGCCGGGCTATTTATGGGACCGTCTACTGCCGGTCTCTATCTCCCATCGTCTGGTGCATTCCCACAGAGAGGGACTCCTCAGGGTGCCGTCAGCCAAACAGTGTCGACTCGCGGCCCCCAGGGGGAGGGCCTTCTCTGTGGGGGCTCCGACCCTGTGGAACGAACTTTCCCTCGGGCTTCGACAACTATCTGACCTTAGGACCTTTCGCCGCGAACTTAAAACCTATTTATTTCGTATGGCTGGACTAGCTTGATTTTACTCTTAATTTTAATTGAATTTGATGGGTTTTTAAATTTTTGTAATTTTGTGGGGTGTATTGTTATTTTAAATTTTTGGGCAAATTTAAATCATTCTTTTAAGGGTTGTTTTTAGCTATTGTATATGTTTGTATTTTATCTGCCTGTTCACCGCCCTGAGTCCTTCGGGAGAAGGGCGGTATACAAATTAAATTATTATTATTATTATTATTATTATTATTATTATTATTATTATTATTATTATTATTATTATTATTATTATCCACCCATTCATCTATCTATTAATCATCTGTCATCTTTCAATCATCTGTCATCTATCCTATCTTTCTATCTGACATCTATCTATAATCAATCTATAATCTATCTATCATTTATCTGTTATCTATCCATACATCCATCTATGACTCCTCCATTTATCAATCATCTGTCATCTATTCTTCATCATCTACCATCTATCTTTCTGTCACCTATCTGTCATTTATCTATCATCTATTTATCACAGTGCTCTAATCACACTGACACACAATCTGAAGCATTCTTCTGAATGATTTTGAAACATGCAGAGTTTTGAAATGATTGAGGAAATATTGAAGCTTTAACTGCAGCTGTATGCACAATGATAGAAGAACACCAAAATCCCCATATAAGTATCTAGATGGATTGTGAAAATGTCAGAATCCGCAAAAATGGCAAAACTGGGGTCAAAAAAACACAACAAAAATTTCTGAGATAATGAAAAAAATAATTTGGACTTTTTTCTGAAAAAAGAAAACGATGTTTTACGGATCGAAAGATGAAGAAAAATGAGGATTAAATAAAGCTTATGTAATACTAAATGTAGTACTTTTCTTAACAATTTTTTTCCTGATATCATCCCTAATAAAAACAGTTCAGATTTAAAATCTATGTTTCCCTATTATCTTTTCTATTTTGCCCAATTTTTTTTGTTTGTTTTAGGACAAGTCCGCCACATATGATAAAATGTGCCTGTTCTTTTATTACATTTCTAACATTTGCTAGACATATTTTTAAACATTTTGGCTAACCTAGCAGGTGGTAAATGCCATTTATAAAACATTTTATTTAAATTTTCTAGGAAGTATTTATATTTCTTAACTTTAGGGTCTCCCCCCCCCTTCTCTTTTTCATTTTTTTTCTTTATTTTCTTTGGATTTGTCTTTTACTCTTTGAAACCAAATGAAGAAATATATATTTTTTTAAAAATACTTACAATTGTGATATCAGGGATCTTTTGGTTTCAGTTTAAAAATGCAAAGGAAGGAAAGAAGGGCGGGAGAGAGGGAGGGAGGGAGGAAGAAAATCAAATGAATAAGCCATTGGAAATCACTAGTTTGTTTATTTTATAAATCCATCCATGCATATATTTCTATAGCTGACAACAATCACAATTGGGACCCTAATTTTGGTTTTAAATGAAGTGGTCATTAAACAAGACACCCTCTTGACTGCTTCACTCAATGATCACGATGCCAGGACTCTCTATTATGGTCATTAAACAATCTCACACATCATTAAATAAACAGAGTTCTCTGTATGTTTGAAGAGCTGGAGGGAGAGATGGATTTTGGGCTCCATGACTGCTTGCTGAAGTTCAACCAGGCAAGGAGCTAGGTATCTTTTTCTCCCTGCCTCTGCAGAGCATTCCACAGGAAGTGGAAAAAAATGGGAAGAGCGGGAATTTGGGTTCCACGCATTCTTGAAATTTGGCTGCCAAGTCTTACCTTCTTGCCCTGCGGCCGACCTTCTTGCCCTGCGAGATTCCCCTCTCTCGTGGGTTTGGCCCTCCACATTATCGAGGGCCCATCTTGAGGATGGATTTTGGAACCCCGAGAGGTGGCATGCCAAAAATAGGAGACTTAGGGGATTTTTAATTAATTGTTTTAACCGATTTTTTAAGGGGAGTTTTAATGGGAATTTTAAGGGGAGGGTGGAAATTGACGGGTTGGGGTTGAGGGGGGGGAGGGGAAGAATGGGTGTGGGGGGAAACTCGTCGGGGAGGGAGCCAAGTCCAATGTGCGCTCGCGGCGTTAAGTCAGGTCCGAGGGTGGTGGGGGAGGGTTTCGTTCCAGCTTATCAGGGTTGTGCTATTGACACGGTAAGTGGGAGAGGCAGATATGGCAGAAGGGGAGGGCCGCATCAGGTTTTGGGAGTACGCCCTCGCTATCTTAGAGCGATTGCGTGCTCTGGCCCCCCTGCTTTTTCCCGTTCCCCAGATGGCCAGAGTACTCGGGACTTGGGCCTCCGGCTGATGTTATGTAATGCAAGGTCCGTGGTTAACAAAGCCCACCTGATCTCAGATCTAATTCAGGAAGGGACCACGGACGTTATGGGCATTACGGAGACCTGGTTGGGCACAGAAGGGGGGTTCCCCTAGTGGAGATGTGCCCAGCAGGTTTCCGAGCATTCCATCAGCCGAGGGCCCAAAGTAGGGGTGGCGGGGTGGCGGTTATTATTAAGGAAAGCCTGGAACCGAGGGAGACCACTGTGCCTCAGATAGCTGGATGTGAATCCCTCTATGTGAAGTGGGGCCATAGGACTCAGGTGGGCTTGTTGATCACGTACCTGGCTCCTTGCTGCGTGACAACAGCCCTGCCCGAGCTGTTGGAGTTGCTGGCTGGGTTGGCAGTTGAAACCCTTAGAATGTTGGTCATGGGGGATTTCAACTTGCCATCAACTGGCGTGGCATCCTCGATGTCTCGGGAGTTCATGGCTTCCATGACGGCCATGGACCTGACTCAATTAGTGGACGGCCCTACCCACATCGGGGGAGGCACTCTAGACCTGATTTTTGTCTCTGGCCAGTGGTTGAATGATCTGATTTTAAACGATTTAGTTATCGAACCTTTGTCATGGTCGGATCATTCTCTTCTTCGTCTGGACTTTTGGACCGCTACTCACCACCGCAGGGAGACGGAACCAATGCGTTGGTTCCGTCCCAGGCGCCTGATGGACCCAGAGAGGTTCCTGATGGAGCTTGGGCTGTTACCCGAGAATCTGGCCCGCGGCACGACTGAAGAACTAGTCGCGGTCTGGGAACAGGCCGCAGCTGGAGCTTTGGACCGTGTCTTGCCTTTGCGGCCTCTGACCCGGCACAGGTCTCAACCAGATCCTTGGTTCTCCGAGGAGCTGAGGGAGATGAAACGCCGGAGAAGACACCTAGAGAGTGCCTGGAGATCCAGCCGTTCTGAGGCTGACCGGACACTAGTTAGGTCCTATAGTAGGACCTACCTACTGGCATTGAGGGATGCGAAGCGTTCTTACGTTTCCTCCCTCATTGCGTCGGCAGATAACCACCCGGCCGCCCTGTTTCGGGTGACCCGCTCTCTCCTTCAACAGGAGGGGCGGGAGGACCCATTACAAGGGCGTGCCGAGGAGTTTAATGGTTATCTATACGATAAAATCATTCAGCTTTGGGATGGATTGGATCAAAATTGGGTAGATCCAGGAGAGAGTTTCGAGACCCGTCTTGTTGAGACTGTTTGGGATAGTTTTGACCCTGTGACTCCTGAGGACATGGACAGGCTGCTGGGAAGGTTGAATGCCACCACATGTTTACTGGACCCGTGCCCCTCCTGGTTGGTGCTGGCCACGCAGGAGGTGACACGAGGCTGGCTCCGGGGAATTACAAATGCTTCTTTTCAGGAGGGGGTCTTTCCCGCTGCCTTGAAAGAGGCGGTGGTGAGACCTCTTCTCAAGAAGCCTTCCCTGGACCCAGCTGTTTTAGGAAATTACCGTCCAGTCTCCAACCTTCATTTTACGGCGAAGGTTGTAGAGAGTGCGGTGGCACGTCAATTACCCCAGTACCTGGATGAAACTGTCTATCTAGACCCGTTCCAATCCGGCTTCCGGCCCGGATACAGTACTGAGACAGCTTTGGTCACGTTGGTGGATGATCTCTGGAGGGCCAGGGATAAGGGTTACTCCTCTGCCCTGGTCCTATTAGACCTCTCAGCGGCTTTCGATACCATCGACCATGGTATCCTGCTGCGCCGGTTGGAGGGTTTGGGAGTGGGAGGCACCGTTTATCAGTGGTTCTCCTCCTACCTCTCCGACCGGACGCAGACGGTGTTGACAGGGGGGCAGAGATCGACTCCGAGGTGCCTCATGTGTGGGGTGCCGCAGGGATCAATTCTCTCGCCCCTCCTGTTCAACATCTATATGAAGCCGCTGGGCGAGATCATCAGTGGTTTTGGGGTGAGGTACCAACTGTATGCTGATGACATGCAGCTGAATATCACCCCGACTAACAAGGTTATGGTGGCATGTCCTTTTGCTGCTCAGATGGGTCACAGGATGATAGACCATTTGACCAGCTGTGTTTACAGGAGAGAAGAGAGAAGAAAGTCTTCTGCTACCCTACTGATCTAAGCAAAATGCTCAATCAGATGCCCAAATATAGTTGCTCCGTGTATCACCGCTACTTATTCTAACTATTCAAAATCTAGTTCAGGTTTTTGTCTGGGAATCGTGGAAATTATTTTGCTTGACTTCTTTTATTTTTTTATTCACAAAATTTGGACAAAAGCAGATCAATAGCTAAGACATCTTATCTTTTAATTTCTGTATGCTGAAAGGGGACCAGATCCAAGTGTATTTATATGACACTCCATAGTCTCAGATTCTAATTATATTAAATTTATTGTCATTGTGAAACAAACCATTCATAGGGAAAGCTCAGCCTTGCCTTTCAGCTCTCGGTATTTGCTCGAGATCATCAGATCTACTTTAGCGCTGAATACTAGTTGTTGCTACAAAATGCCAAGTTGGTAAGTAAAAAAGCTGCCCTTATCCATTATATGATTGTGGATGAGGGGGGTGATCTGGTTTGTGTAACATACCTGAGCACAACCCAAGGTGGAAGTTTCCTTTTTTAAAATATACCCACTTGGTTTTCAAGTCTGGCACCAGTTATAATCCTGGTAATGGAAGTTGGGGTGGTGTTTGTCATGCAGAAAACCCTAATGCTTTCAGAGGCATAGCATCACATAAAATCGGACATGGCAAAATGAACAACAACAACAACAGAGTTGGAAGGGACCTTGGAGGTCTTCTAGTCCAATCCCCTGTCCAGGCAGGAAACCCTACACTTCAGACAAGATGGTTATCCAACATTTTCTTGAAAATTTCCAGTGTTGGAGCATTCACAACTCCTGCAGGCAATGTCAGGCCTGGAAACCCTACTAGGCCTTAGGTTTCCAGACGCTGCCACATTTTTCCCCTGAGGGGAAGAAGGGGGGTTGAGGGGTATGGTAACATTCTTCAAGCGGTCAAGGTCGGATTGTGTTCACATCTGCAGAAGGAGTGGCAAGAAGAGGTTTCGAATAAAGTGGAAGAACGTTGGACCATGTGACTGGCAAAGGGGTTAGGGGGGTGGGACTCTTGGGGGTTTGTATAACTGGGAAAAGAATCCGGAAGTTTCAGTTTTGGAACTTCACTCATTGTGTGCCAGTTTCCTTATGCTAGTAAAGAAGTTTGAAAGACAATGGCTTCTGAGTTTCTTTCATGCAGAGGAGGTTTTTCTGGAACCTTGACAGGCAAGTTGTTCCACTGATTAATTGTTCTGTCAGGAAATTTCTCCTTAGTTCTAAGTTGCTTCTCTCCTTGATTAGTATCCACCCATTGCTTCTTGTTCTACCCTCAGGTGCTTTGGAGAATAGTTTGACTCCCTCTTCTTTGTGGCAGCCCCTGGTTAGATCCAACTGAGGTACAAGAGGAAAAGTATGTTGAGTTATCTGGAAAAGTCTGACCCAGAAGAAATGGACTGCTTATGGGGACTGTTAACCCAGCTACCTGTTTGTTAGAACCTGTCTAAATAACGTTGCACTGTGCTAGATGGAAGTGGTACACAATTTAGGGGTCTCCTTGGACTCTGATTCCTGCACAAAGAGCCACTACGAAAAAGCTTATGTGGACAAGAAGACTGAAGTTTAATTTAACTTAGATATAGTTAGCCTATTAATTCTCCCTCCCTTCAATTACTTCCCTATTTCTCCAATTAAAACTTAGTTTCCTGAGATTTTTTTCTGCAAAAAAAATCAAGGTCATATTTTAGTCTTGCCTGTGACTCCAAAGTTTCCTGATCTTTTGGCCTAAGTGGCATTTTAGCATGAGTGCAACTATAGGACGAGAAGACTCAAATATAATAAAAAAAATACATCTTGTGATTTGATTTTTAGTAACTTTAAACTTCCTTTGTCAAATGTATTTGATTTAGAACAGTTGCCTGTCACTTGGCTTGTTTGTATAAATCAGCTTTTATGACTCTAATTTTATGGAGAAACTACCCATGAAAGGTAGTTAATAGCTGCACATACTAATTCTAATAAAAGTGAACAAATGACAGAAGCCAATTATTTGCTGTTTTCTTGCTGAATAGCTTGGAGAAGTGACAATAGGGGAGGTCATATTTCAACAGCACATATTAAGTGTGGAGCTGTGTTCTCTGAGATATGTGGGGTGACGGCTCTGTGAAATTATTTCTTCCTCCTTCTTTTAATATAGAAGTATTAAGTACTATTATTAATGGTAATGGCCACACTTTCCAGGTTCTGGTATCATTTAACGATATGTCATTGGGGCAAGAAAAGGAGCATGGAGGAGGGGTGTAAAAAAATCAAATGTTGCTCATGGAGTTTCGATCACATTGTCCTCTTAAATCCCAGATGGCCTTGGGTGTCAAAGGAACCCTGGTAAAGGAGGAGGAGGAGGAGGAGGAGGAGGAGGGAGGAGGAGGAGGAGGAGGAGAAGCAGCTTATAAAACTATCTCTTTCAGAAAAAGAGAGGAAGAAAAAGGTGGTTTTAGCTAAAACCCTCTTAGTTGAAATTATGTCTCTAAATTTATCAACACAAATAACAGATTTGTAGATTTGTCTCATAACTTAGTAGCACAATTCTATGCGTGTCTACTCAGACCCATCATTTACCCTTAGTCCTAGCTAAAGGTTCACAGAGACTGACTATGTTTTACCAGGGTTGAGAGTTTAGGCTTTTATTTTCTCCAAACAATTTTCAGATGATGAATAGTGTATATTTTCTGCTGTTCTGTACAATGCAGTTCAAAAAGTTCAAAAATGCCTTTGACACAGATGTTACCTTTCTGCTGAGCTATCAGGGAGGGACCTCTACACATCTGAGGAGTGAAGGTGCAAAAATAGAACCAAACAAAAGGGTGAGAAGAAGAAAGAAAGTCAAAGATGGCAGGTGATACTTTACTGTTCATAAAACTACTTCAGCTGGAAGGCTCCATCAGGCTATATCAAGCATTCTAAACCCCACTTCATTTTTATAGCATCCGTCTGAAACATTTATGGCAGGGGGAAAAAAACGTCCTGAACATCAGTTACTGCAAGCACAGTTTCCTTTCTGCACTATGCATCTTTGCTTGCTTTTGAAAATGGATAATAAAAGTGAAACCTTCCAGATGTTTATATCTTGTTGAAATACCTTTCAGAATAGAACAGCATCACTAATTACCATTCATTTTCACTCTTGAGAGAGGTACTTAAATATCTGATGTCATCATGTGGTGCACAAAATAAAATTATTCCTTCAAATGCTATCATTTGATCAAGGCCTTGGTAGCTATGATTGGATCATTGAACATTTGTTTGTAAAATCTATAAGAAGAACCGGGGAAGAAAGAACAAGAGAGACCTATGACTCTTGTCTGGGTCTGGTGGGTCTGTTTGGGACGAATCGCTGGAGACTGAAAAGAGTCACACTTTCAATTCAGCAAAATCATTTCCATCTCTTTCTTGGTTGTTACGATATATCTCACTCTTTCTCCAAGGAGCTTCCTTTTTCACCACTCCTATGGTTTGTGATAGGTGTCGCTCCCTCATCCAGTGAGAGTAAGAGTTCAGCAAGAAAATTTAGAACTCCGCCGCCTTCGGCATGACCTGAGTTTAACTTATAGAATCATCTGCTACAATGTCCTTCCTATTGAAGACTACTTCAGCTTCAATCGCAACAATACACGATCACAGAAATAGATTTAAACTTAAAGTGAACCGCTCCAATCTTGATTGTAGAAAATATGACTTCAGTAACAGAGTTGTTAATGCCTGGAATGCACTACCTGACTCTGTGGTCTCTTCCCAAAATCCCCAAAGCTTTAACCAAAGACTATCTACTATTGACCTCACCCCATTCCTAAGAGGTCTATAAGGGGCGTGCATAAGAGCACCAGCGTGCCTACCGTTCCTGTCCTAATGTTCCCTTTGATTGTATCCAATTCGTATGGTTATTTCATGCTTATACTTATATATACTGTTGTGACAAATAAATAAAATAAATAAATAAAGAATTTGTTCCTGAGTCTTCTGTAGGAAACTGTTTACTCTCTGTGCTCTGCTTGCCAATTTTGAAGCATCTCTAAATGGAAGGCTGAGGTCCTATTATGATCAGCTCAGGGGTGAAATCTAAAAGTTTTCCCTACCGGTTCTGTGGGCTTGGCTTAATTGGTGGGCGTGGCTTGGTGGTCAGGTGACTGAATGGGCATGACCAATAATAATAAATAATAAAAACAATAAAGTATACAAAACTTGGGAGTGCACCAATCTACCTTCTTTAAAAATAGAGGCACCGGTCTACTAATTGCCTTTTTTGGGGAGCACACCGGTCTACCTTCTTTAAAAATAGAGGTACCGGTCTATTAATTGCCTTTGTTTGGGAGGCATCGGTCTACCTTCTTTAAAAATAGAGGCACCGGTCTACTAATTGCCTTTTTTGGGGAGCGCACTGGTCTACCTTCTTTAAAAAATAGAGGCACCGGTCTGCTAGCCGCCTACAGTGCTTATCAGCTGTAGTGCGGCCCTTTGAAGCTCTGCGGCAGTCATTTAAGGCCGTTTGCAGCTATATCACCACTGAGAGTTTCAGGACAGAGAAGAGGAACAGCGAGGCATGGACAGTGCACAGGGGCATGGATTTTTGCTACCGGTTCTCCGAACTACCCTCCCCCATCGCTACCAGATCGTGCAATCTGGTCCGAACCGGGAGCATTTCACCCCTGGATCAGCTGCAGAAAATTCTCAACAGATAGATTAATTCACATACTTTATGGAAGGTCATTGCTAAATATAACTACAAACACTCAAGAGTATTTGGGGAAATGCAGTTGTTTTATGGCATGTTTTAAAGGTTTCTACGTTCTTAGAAAAAAGTGTTTGAGTCCAAGATAAGACAACTCGATGTTTTGAGTTGGCAATGTACTTGGAAAAATGTAGAAACACACTTTCACACACACACACAGTCCATGGACATTGGGCAGAGGAGATGGAAAGCACTACATTCACATTGTCTGAAGGTATTATATTTTCATTATATCTTCAAGAGGCACATCCGAATGTATCCCAGATAAAGGAAAAAGAGAAGAAAAAATGTTACAAAGCAAAGAGGAGCTGAAACTGAGAGGACTGAAATTAAGCAATGGTGGCACAAATTGATCATATTTTTATTTTACTGAGTTTTCTCCAGAGTACCAGAATGATATAAAAAAGAGCTCATCTACCTGAAGAAGCCCTTTGGTTGAAGCCTGTTAGGCATTCTTCATAAATATATATTTTAAGGCCTACTTTGATAGGAGCACAGTAACAATCTTGGATAAAATATACAGCAACCATTAGTAAAATATACAGTAAACGTAGCCCAGGAAAATATAAAATGTGAGAAAATAACTCAGGATATTTATTTATTTATTTATCGAGTACATATTAGATAATATATATAAGTATAAGCATGAATTGAATATATAAAATGAATACAATTAAAGGGAACATTAGGACAGGGATGGTAGGCACTCTGGTGCTCTTAATGCACCCCCTTTACAGACCTCTTAGGAATGGGGTGAGGTCAACAGTAGCCAGCCTAAGGTTAAAATTTTGGGGTTTTGGGGATGAGACAACAGAGTCTGGTAGGGCATTCCAGGCATTAACAACTCTGTTTCTGAAGTCATATTTTCTGCAATCAAGTTTGGTGCGGTTTACTTTAAGTTTGTATCTATTGTGTGCTCGTGTATTGTTGTGATTGAAGCTGAAGTAGTCATTGACAGGTAGGACATTGTAGCAGATGATTTTATGAGCTACGCTTAGGTCATACCAAAGGTGTAGTAGATTGCCCCATCTTGATTCTCCTTTGTATAAGAGGGAAGCAGGGAGAAATGTGGTCAGGCTTTCAGGATTCTGTTATTATACCCCACAACAACAACAACAACAAAATAATATTCTTTGTACTATCTGTTTACTGACCTGGCAGATGTTAAAAGGGCTAACACACTTCTCAGTCTGTGGCTTTTTTTGCCCTTGTTCTTCTGCACCTTCAAGCAGAGCCTGTCTCCTGATGCTTAAATGAGATGTTCACATAGTGGCATAGAGAATGGAAGTGGCTAACTACTGCCTTCTTCTTTCACTTCCTAACACTTCCTATATCCTTGGCATCCCTGCTGGTCGTCTTATCCAAATATTAAGCAGCTCTAAATTCTGCTTATCATTTTTTTTAAGATTAGTCATGGTTGGCCAGAGTGGGCTGGAGTCATTGTGTGTGAGTTGGGCGGCTATATAAATTTGTTCAGTAAATAAGCAATGAAATGAAGTGCTGCTGCCTGAGCTGCAATGCATTGCGGAGTGACTGAAATAGCAAATGAACCAGCTCTTTTTGGTAAATGACACACCCCATTACTTCCTGGTCAGAAGAAATGTCATGAATATGGAACCTGCATTCAATTTCCTAGAAGAACAATGTTCTCAGTAATGTGCAATACTTAAAGGTCCAGTTTATTTAAACTAACTCCCTGTGACATGTAAACTACCTATCAGGGAGTTAGTTGACTTTCCTCCTGAGACTTAGTAATGTTCTAGACCAGGAGTCTGCAACCTTAAACACTCAAAGAGCCATTTGGACCCGTTTCCCACAGAAAAGAAAACACCGGGAGCCACAAAATCTGTGGGTGGCGTGGCCAATTCGACGTCACTTACTTCCACCAGTCACATGACCTGGGTAGGCCATGCCTACCCAGCCGGTCATTAGGGCAGAGAACTGGTTGTTAAAAAACACCGGGAACCACAAAACTCTTTTGATATCTCTCTCTCTCCCTCCCTCCCTCCCTCCCTACCCCTTCTCTCTGTATCTCTCTATGTCTCTCTCTCTGTATCTCTCTGTCTCTGCCCTGGCCACTTCTCCATCCCCTGCTGTTGCCCTTCCTTCTCAGGACAGGCAAAGAGTGACTGGGAGGGTGAGGGGTGGGGCCAGCCAGTGGTGGGATCATCAGGGAACCACAGCAGAAGGCCCAAAGAGCCGCATGTGGCTCTGGAGCCACAGGTTGCTGACACCCATTCTAGACAGATGGTGAAAATTAAACTTCTCCTGGAACTTCTGACTTTGTACTCTTGGTAGTTTTCATGCCCACATACAGCTTGTATGAAGGTTGTGGTTGAAAAAGGACAGAAGAGGCTAGGGATGGATCACTCCTTTCAGTTCTGTCTTGTGACAGTAGCAATTTTGAGGTGTGCTCTTCAGATTTTTAAAATAGATTTTCCTCCATACAGTTTGTCTGCTATACCTGGGCTACAAAAATCCAAATGACAGCCAGAGGGCAGCAAGAGATTTTTGAATCTCTATGCCATGGTCTGGTGGCTGTCCAGATTTTGTACTCTTAACTATATTAGCCTTAGCAGAGGAGAAAATAAATTATTAAGGCAGGAAATGGGCAATTTTGGGATGGCAAAAAAAACAGCCTTTGCCTGACAGATAGAGAAATCTATTTAGGGGATTGATTCAGCATGCACTATTAAGTCATTGTTGACTGGATAAATTTTCTTCATGATGATCTGTTCCTAATCTCATCTTTCAGGTCTTCCTCATTCCTCCCCTCCTCACCATCATCAAGGAGTGTACTCAGTGACCCTCTAATCCAGGGGTGTCAAACTCAAGGGCTGTGGGTCAATTCTGGCCCATGGGGTGCTTAGATCTGGCCACTGTTTCCATGCTGGAAACAGTGAAGGACAGTGAAGGCCACAGTCCTTTCTCTGCCAGAGAAAACAGAGTCTTGAGCTCCGTTTTCGGCTGCAACGGCCTCCTGTAACCCTCTGCCAGTGGAAACGGAGCTTGGGAGGGCCGCATGAGGGTTGCAGGAGGCTGTCGCAGCCGAAAACGGAGCTTGGGACCCCATTTTTACTAGCAGAGCACTTGGGCCACCACAGGCGCCAACATAAGTGGCATTGAACTGGCCACGCCCACACCAGTTATGTCCCCCTCCGGCCAAACACACCCTGAGGTCAAACACAACCCTCATGAAATTGAGTTTGACACCCCTGCTCTAATCCCTCCACTTCCTTTCCTGCCATCTCTTCTTCTCCTTCCTTCCACTTTTCCCAACATTAAAGGCTTCTCCAGAGAGCTAAATCTTCACATAAAGTGTCCAAAGTGGGATAATTTGAACCCGGTTGTTTGGGAGGGAATGACTAAGAGTCATTTCTTATTATGAACATAGTCCTGATGTCACATGGTATATTACATTATATTAGGTACTACCTGGAATATGGAGAAAACAAAATAAAATATCAAGGGATCCAGTGCAAGAGGAATAAAGCTTCCATATGTAGCAATTGCTAGATGGCTAGGAAAGAGTCACAATCATATGTTTCCTCAAGCCCCCTAAGATGGTTTGTTTCCAACAGATGTAGTTAAGTCTCCTTCCTATCTCTATTCCCAGAGTTAATATAAGATTCAACAGGCCATCCAATTGCCTTTCTTTCCTTTCACTGATTTGATACAGAATAATATGTGCTCAATATCTTGGGTCAGCCTTTATCCCGTTGCCTGATCTCCCACCAAGGTCGAAAATTCTGTGCATTCCTTTCCTGATATCTTAGGAGAACACCAGACTTGGGTGTGGCTCTCCTAGCAATTTCAAATTTGGATCGTCCTGTCAGATCGTTTTCCATCCACCCACAGTCTAGTCATAATTTCAAAAGTAGATTTGCCATTTGAATAGTAGGATAGAAAAGTACCAGCCCTTCTGCTTATAGAGAGTCTAAATGAAATGAAAAATAAATATATCCTCTGCAGATCATGAAAAGATATTTGTTGTGTCTTCTACCTTCTCTTTTAAGAACCAATTTTTCAGATAGTTCAAATGCCTGCTCAAGCTTGGTGTAGGTTCCCCAATTAATAATGTCCTATTACTACTTAGTATTGCTAAGTATATATAGCTAGAGTATTCTAGCTATAGAATATGCGACTATGGTTGCAGCCCTACTTCTATTTATACAGTCACTTAATAGTACAGACTTAATCATACTTACTGAGTACAACTGAGTATCCCAAATATGAATTGACTTCCTTATTTTCATTTCTTTTTTCTTTTCAAGGAAAATAATTTTTTTTAAAAAAAATTGAACCATTTTATTGATTGCTTTATGTGATCAATTGACTCTATAGATCCCATCATAACTCAAATCTGCAAAAAGTCCAATGACATGACAAACCGTATCAACCACTATTGACTATTGCCTTATACACTGTAAGCCAGATTGAGGACCCAGATTGTTGGGGGGGCAATAAGTTGACTTTGTAAAAATATACAAATAGAATGAGACTATTGCCTTATACACTGTAAGCCGCCCTGAGTCTTCGGAGAAGGGCGGGATATAAATGTAAATTTAAAAAAAACAAAAAAAAACCAGAGGAATGTTTGATCTGTTCCAGTTTTACCTTGGACATTGCACTTTTAGTAGTCTCCTTTATTGCAAGATCCATAAGTTTCTTTGAAACTAGCAATATGCTTTAACTGTGCATGTAAATATGTAAATATTTTAACCATTTCCTCCTTCAAGGGGTATAAAGTACATACAGCATAAGAAACGCTATTGTAGAATTAAATGAAATATTTGTTTCCTCCACTGAGATTGTTTTCAATAATAATGACAGAAGACATAGACCAGAAGTTATACTAGCAATGGTTGTTGAAGAAAATAGCAGTTGAATGTTTTATCTTCCTATATTTCTAGCAGTACCTAATATTGGGGTGAGGGCTCCAACCCCTTCTCCAGAATTTATCAAACTATCACGATGCTTCACCATTGACCATGTTAGTAAGATTTAGCAATGTCCAGAGAACTAGGGGTTTCCTATCTCTGCTCTAGTTAAACAAAATGTATGCAATAATTCTCTACCCTCATTTTTTGCTATCTACAGGCTTACTCTGAGTAACTCCCAGCACTTGGTTGCTCTATATTTTACCTGAAGTGGAATATCCCACCAACAACTTGTTCTTTGCAGCTGTTGTGACATGCAGTGATAAATTTGTGAATAAGAGGAAGAGTTTTATCAATTGTGAGATCCTCTTCAGAAGGCAAGATTATTCTTACTGAATTAGCTCACTTGGTCCAGCTTTGATTTTGTTGTTGTTGTTGCAATTGGTGTCTGAAGGCATGCCTGAAAACCTCTAGGCCCAGTGATGGCCTCCAGCCATCAGCAACATCACTCGGTAGCCTTAATGCTCTTTCTTTTGATTTAATGCTGACAGCTAAGCAGTGGGACTCAGATATCCCCTGGCAATCTCCGTTCTTGGATTTTCAGATTTTGTTCTTAGCTGGGTGTGCTAGTATAGAGGTGACATAAAACTCTGGGAATGATCATTCTTCAATTTGATTTCAGCCATCCCTATAACTGGATGCCTCACCAGTTCATTAATCAGTACTGAAGTCACCTTAGAAATGACTATACTTTCAGTTTGAAAAAAGGAAAAAGGAAACAACTCTTGAAATGGGAGATTCGGGTTCCCTAAAGCAATTTTCTTTGGAATAATGTTAATATAATTGTATTCAAATGCTGAAGAAGCTTCATAGGACATTGGACAACTTGTGCTGCCAGATCACAAAGGTGCTGTTTGATAGCATTTCTGATGTCCATTTCTGATGTGGCTGCCAGTTCAGTAACACTGTGAAAGTAAAAATCTCAGACCTTCCAACATTGCTACTTACATTGAGAGCAGCTGGCTCTATTATGCATATGCTCTTAAAAAAAGAATCAAAAGACAATAAAGAAAACTGTAGGCCGATAGTTCAAAGTCAATTATGGAGAAAAGACTCTCCATATAGAGAGTCTATATCTATATATAGATAGTCTAGAATGAGATTAGACTTCCAGAGTTTTTTGCATGTTTCAATAAGCATGAAGGCAAGAGTGGGCTACAAGATGTTATATTCTTGAACAAAGCCTTGCCAAAAACTCCTGAGTGAATTCATCTACTATGGAACAGGAAGAAATGTTCTGTATGGATCAACTACTAGTTGAGAAAAAAATAGACAATTCTCACACTGATGAGATTTGCGTGGTAGAGTCCCTCATGGGTGTTAATTTATATATGGATGATCTGGAGTTAGGACTCAGTAGAAATATATTCAATTCTACAGATACCTGAATTTTGTAAAAACAAAATGACTTTGTGAAGACTTCGGTCAGGAATATTTTTAAATTGAGTTTGGTCTTCAGAATCGCAATAGAAACAAGTGTAAAGTGATACAACATCAAGTTGTACCTTGATGAACGTATCTTTTCTTTTATGTACACTGAGAGCATATGCACCAAGACAAATTCCTTGTGTGTCCAATCACACTTGGCCAATAAAATTCTATTCTATTCTGTTCTATATGTGTTGACACAGACAGATCTCTCATCCTCTAATACATTGATAGAATCTAATTTAGCAACGATTGACCAGAAAAAAGATCCTGTAATACACTGGGCATTCAGAGGTAAATGTAAAAAAATAGAAATTCCATTCTCAGAATCATTAGAAAGAGAACTGAAAATAGAACTGCTGATGCGATTATTTTCTTATGCAAATCTATGTATTGTATATACTGTTGGTCACTGTACCTTAACAAATAAAACAAAATTAAAGGAATGAAGCAATTCCCCTGCAAGGAAATATTGTAATTGGAGGTCTTTAATGTATATGATAGAGATATATGAAATTATGATTAACATCCATAACGTGGAGACAGAAAATATACTATTTTTTTTAATATTTCACATACACCGTGGAATTTGCTGCCAACCATTGTGATAATGCAGCCAATTTGGGTCATTTTAAAGGGACCCTGGAGAGATTTGTGAAGGATCAGGCTATCAATGGCTACTTATATGATGGCTTACTACCTTCTGAATCACAGGAGGCATGGCTATTGATTGATTGATTGATTTACATTTAGAAAAACACTCAGTTCCTTTGTGACTCTGGGTACTAAACAATGAAACTCAGTAAAAGCTTTGCAACCAACCCAAAAGTACAGAAACCCCAAAACAATAAAAATATAACTCTGAATCCATCATTATCCTGATAGAGACCCACCACACTCCCTAATCCAGGACCTGGAGGAAGAACCTAGGCTTTCAAAGACTCGTCTAAAAAGACCATCGTAGTAGCCATTCAAATCTTTGGAAAGATGGTGTTCAGTCACAGGCACCGTGACAATGGAGATCTCTTCCTGGGTCCTAGGAGGTAACTATTTAATCAATGGAAAACAAAGCTTGCCAATTCTGTCTGATTGTATAGGGAGGGAAGACAGTCCCTAAAATAATCAGGCCCAGTGCTGTGAAGGGCTTTATAGGTGATATTCAACACCCTGAATTCTATCCAGAAGCCTACTAGCAATCAGTGTTGCTCATGAAGCAGATGTGACTCATGAGCATAATATAGCTTGCCCGCAGCTGCTCAAGCCACTGCATTCTAATCTGGACTTCCAGCTCTCAAGTGGTCTTCATGGACAGCCCCAAATCCAGTGTGTGGCAAGAGTCCCAAAACAAGCTGACCAAAGAATGTGACTGTGAGGAGGACTTTTGGGTCCAGGAATGAGCACAAGTCACACACGCGATTAATCTGTGCAAACAAGCAGTAACTGCAAGTCTAGAGTCTCTTAAATTGCTATGAATGATGGTGGAAGAGATCTACTGTTCTCCAGGAAGGCAGTGAACTTCTAAATGCATTTCAGTTATTAATATGTGTGACCCTGAATGCTGGTCTAGATAGGTGTATGGCTTAATCCAGCAGGGTTTTTTTTTGTTTTGTTTTGTTTTTATATTCTGGGCTCATCTGTACCAAAGGAAGGCAATTCTGACAGGATAATAGAAATCCTTTTGTCTTCTGCCTGGATCGATCTCCTAATTTAGAGTGTTTCTTGCTTTTTAAATAATTTCTTGCTAAGCAATCAACCCAAAGGAAAAAGGAAAGGCTAAAGACATTTCCAACCATTCAAGTTCAAATACTCCATCAAACCACTCTGTGACTTTTTGTACTTGGCTTAGTATCACAAGTGAATCTTTATGTTTCCCTTTGATTATAATTAAGTTTTGTACCTTAAGATTCTTGCCAAATGTATCTTTTCTCTTATGTACACTGAGAGAATATGCAAAAAGACGAATTCCTTGTGTGTCCAATCACACTTGGCCAATAAAAATTCAATTCAATTCAATTCTATTCTATTCTATTCATGAATTTTAGTATGACGTGAATCTTACATCTGATTAAATAAATCATGTCTTGGTGTATAATGTGATACTAGATAGTAAACAGACCCAGAAAAAAACTGGGAACTTAGTCTCAAATGAAACTTAGTTGACATCTTTAATGTATTTACTTAGCACTTTGCTTCTGCCTGTGTTCAAGGTTGTCCTTGACCTCTTCCAGTAGGTCATCCTCCATGGCTTGGTTTCTCTGCTTCCTCCTGTATCTAAGACAACCCTCCAGATGAGGGTTGTACAAAGATATCTGGCCTAAAAGTATCTACATCAAGCCTATTGGGTTAATTGACATCAAAGTGGGAAACTAAAGATTTTAACTCGTTCTAGTACAAAGGCAAACCCCTCATTAATAATTTACCACCATATTGATCAAAATAGATGCCTGTATGAACGATCATAAATCAGGCGTAGGGAAGGAGAGTCTGGCACGCTGCTGTTTAATGTACGGGGCACCTTGTGTTAGTTGTTCTGCATAAAGTCGGCCATCAAGTAGTTAAATCATTCCTCTTCCCCTCCTTTCATGCCTCTCATACACAAGAGATCCCTTGCTCCTTCACCTTTTCCCCATGCAGAACCTATTACCCACACAGAGGTCTTTCATTCAGTCCATATGCTTCGTGGTGCTTTCCAAGAGCATTAGAATAATGGGGCTCCTACTGCCATGCCTGTATAATTAACCTCTGGTCTTTCAACTGTATTTTGATACACTTGAAATGCTACCTAGAATCTCAAGACCCCTCAACCACCCACCCCTGCATATTAACCAGGCCAATCTGACAAGCAGATTTTCCGTTCCTCTCTTTGCTGGAACTGATTCCCACATCAAGTTCCTGGTGCTCTCAGATTTTTCCAGGATTCCTTTGTGTTTGTTTCCGGGAAATAAATAAATCGAGGAGGAGAGAGATTACAACACCTGTCCAGAGCTTTCTTTAATGTAGGTCTATACTTTGGAGAGGATCACGGCTGGGTTTCGGGGTAGCGCTGCTCATAAATCTCAACCTAATCTTTCTGCTGCTGTCTTCAGTTTGCTTCTCACACTCATAATGTATTTTTAATGTACCATGAATGTGTTCTCCCTTTCAGAGGATAATGCTAGCTTTCTGGGTTGTTTAGTATGTTTGCCAGGTGTGCGTGTGTGTATGCGTATTTATGTAAGTGCATGCGTGAATACACATGCATGTTTCTGTTCTTGGATAGCATTGAACACTCCTGTACATTCATGAAAACCACGCCTTTCATTTAAATCACATTAATTAGATAAATGGGAGATGTTCATAATTACCTTAGTGGTGGTTATACTGTAACACATTCATATATTTTTTTTGTCATGAAATATTTGCTTGTGTTTTCACAACTTTTTTGGGGGGGAGTCAGTAAATAGGCTGTGAGAGCCAGTTTAATGTAGTGGTTAAATCGTCCGGTTAAAAACCAGGAGATTGTGAGTTCTACTGCTGCCTTAGGTGCAAAGCCAGCTGGTGACATTGGGCCAGTCCCTCTTTCTCAGCCCTAGGAAGGAGGCAATGGAAAATAACCTCTGAAAAGTCTTGCCAGGAAAACTGAGGGACTTCTCCAGGCAGTCTTCAAGAATTGTCACAACTGAATGGAAGGAAAGAAACATTTACAGTCTTCCTGGACTGAGACCTGTCCCCTAACTGCAGGATCCTTCGCATTCTCTGAGCTTGGTTGTATGCTTGCAGATGTTTTATTAGCATACCAGGTAACATCTTCAGTGCTAAAAAGGGCTGGGGTTTGCTTTATGATCTCTACAAATGGCTTGCCCTGTCAGTTTGGTGTGGATGTGACTTTGTCAAGAAAATAACTCTCCTACCAATACTGACAGGGCAAGCTACTCTATACACACAGGGAGCAAGCCCCACATTCAGTAGCACTGGTGATGTTATCTAGTCTGGTGATGAAATGTCTGTAAACAGAAACAACCAAGCTCAGCGAGCATCAAGCACAGTGGTGGGCTGCCCCCGGTTCAGACCATTTCTCTAGAACTGGTAGTAAAACTGGCGGGAGGCTCCACCCACTGACCTGCATGTCATCATAGGAGATCTGTGCATGCGCAGAATGTGCCATCCCATTGTGAATTAGTAGTAAAGGTAAGTAGAACCCACC
The DNA here is from genome assembly GCF_028640845.1 of Ahaetulla prasina. Taxonomy (NCBI): domain Eukaryota; kingdom Metazoa; phylum Chordata; class Lepidosauria; order Squamata; family Colubridae; genus Ahaetulla; species Ahaetulla prasina. The sequence goes on from NC_080539.1 coordinate 150,534,139, forward strand.
CCTGATCAAGCACTCCACAGATCTCCAAAGACTATGCAAGGGTCCTCTTTGTAGACTTTAGTTCAGCAGTCAACACCATCATTCCAGCCACTCTTCTAACTAAGCTAAACCAGCTACAAGTACCTGAACTCACTTGTACTGTAAGTGAATCATAAGCTTCCTAACAGACAGGAAGCAGCAGGTGAAGCTAAGCAGAGTCACCTGAGATACCTGTACAATTAGCACAGGGCCTCCCCAAGGCTGTGTGCTCTCCCCACTTCTCTTCTCACTGTATACCAATGACTGCATCTCCAACGATCCATCTGTTAAACTACTGAAGTTCACAGATAACACAATAGTGATCGGTCTCATTCAAGGCAATGATGAATCCACATACAGACAGGAGATTGAACAACTAGCCTTGTGGTGCGACCGGAACAATCTGGAACTGAACACACTCAAAACCGTAGAAATGGTGGTAGACTTTAGGAGAAACCCTTCCATACTTCCACCTCTTACAATACTAGACAACACAGTATCAACAGTAGAGACCTTCAAATTTCTAGGTTCTACCATATTGCAAGATCTAAAATGGACAGCTAACATCAAAAACGTCATCAAAAAAGCACAACAAAGAATGTTCTTTTTGCGCCAACTCAGAAAGCTCAAACTGCCCAAGGAGCTGCTGATCCAGTTCTACAGAGGAATTATTGAGTCTGTCATCTGCACCTCTATAACTGTCTGGTTTGGTTCTGCAACCCAACAAGACAGACACAGACTTCAGAGGATAATTAGAACTGCAGAAAAAACAATTGCTACCAATCTGCCTTCCATTGTGGACCTGTATACTGCACAAGTCAAAAGGAGGGCTGTGAAAATATGTACAGACCCCTCACATCCTGGACATAAACTGTTTCAACTCCTACCCTCAAAACAACGCTATAGAGCACTGCACACCAGAACAACTAGACACAAGAACAGTTTTTTCCCAAATGCCATCACTCTGCTAAACAAATAATTCCCTCAACACTATCAAACTAGTTACTAAATCTGCACTACTATTAATCTTCTCATCATTCCCATCACCCATCTCCTTCCACTTATGACTGTATGACTGTAACTTGTTGCTTGTATCCTTATGATTTATATTGATATTGTTTCCTGATTGCTTATTTGTACCCTATGACCATCATTAAGTGTTGTACCTTAGAATTCTTGATGAACATATCTTTTCTTTTATGTACACTGAGAGCATAAGACAAATTCTTTGTGTGTCCAATCACACTTGGCCAATAAAAAATTCTATTCTATTCAACACTGATATTCTCTTCTATTGGTCCCCTAAATTCCTAAAGAATTTTGTTGCCTGTCCTGCAAAGGAGCATCTGCTTTCCTATCTCATTCCCCAGGTGACCTCAGTCCTAGCTGTGAGAATTACAAACAGTGTACTTGGGGCGAGGGGGGGGTGGAATCCAAAAGAAAACTTGTTTTACATAATACCTTTTGAAAAAAATGCAGAATGCTGTCTTGACACCACACTAAGCCTATGCATTAATTCTTGATTGTCTGCTTGGTGTTACCATTGAATAAATTCAGAAATGAGCCCTCATACATTTCTATAGAGCCACATCTGAATATGTTGACTTTCTACATTTTTAAACAATAAAAAAAGAGCAAGATATGTAACAAGTGTGATCAATCACCAAAGAAATCAAAGGAACAAGAGAAAAGAAAGCATTGAAATAGTTCCAGATGAATAACAGGAGCATTTAAATGCTAAAATACATATATCTAAAGCCAGACTGTATGCTGATCTATTATTAAGATGTATAGCAAGTGACTTCATTATACATATTATAGCTGAAGGCCAATCTTGAAAACTTTTCAAGAGACATTGTTAATTTCATAAGTATAATTTATTCCAGGACTTGAGGAGGCCCTTTTGTTTCTAGGATCATTTTGAAGGATCTGGCAGAAATAACTCTTCAATTGTTAAACTTAATATTAAATCACCAGAGGGTTGAGGTGAGTCCTTTCCTTGTAGGTGTGGAATGCTTTCTGGTAGTGCAAGACAATCACTGGACAGACAAAAGTCATTGTACAGTATCCATAATATGACGATGAAAATGTATTTTATAAAATAGTGGACTAAAACACAGCTAACGGGATGAGCATTTATATGCATAGAGAAACTTGTATAGAGTCAAGTCTTTAACAGATCTTGGTTTGGATGGAAACTGAGATGCAACATTGTTGTTTCAGGCAATTTGCACCATTGGCAGAGCCTTATTTTTTTTTTTGCTTCATTGCTTACAGCAAAGCCTCTACTTGTAATTCATGCTAGAATATGAAACATATTTAATACCAAAGGGTGTTCTAGAACAGTGGTGGTGAACCTTTTACTCACCGAGTCCCGATCAGGTTCGTGCTTCGCAGGCTTCGCATGCTTTGTGAGCGTGCGTGCTATCCGCACTAATGCATGGCTTCTCCCCCATGCGCTGTGCATGCAATTGCACTATCTGCACATGCGCATGGCTTTCATGCCCACTGTGAGCTGTGTACACAACCACACCATTTGTGCATGCGTGCGGCTTTCGCGCGGCTCCCCTCGTGTGCTACACACGCAATCGCACCATCTGCGCATGCACGTGGTTTTCAAGCACACAATGCACGCAGTTTTCATGCGCACAATGCACAAGTACTCTCGCACACATGCACAAACGTGAGCGCATGCACAGGAGAGCTCCAAAGACCAGCTGAGTCCCCTGAATTGCATGCATGTGCACTGGAGGTCTGAACACCAGCTGAGGGGTGAGAGCTTGCGTGCCTGGAAAGATGGCTCTGCGTGCCACCTCGGGTCTACCATCACCGTTTTAGAATGTATTATCATTTTTCTGAAGAATCTTTACAGTAAACAAGCAGCTACCGTCAAAACTGAATTAGAAGAAGCAGTGATTTAGAATTGGGGAGACAGTGAAACAATGAAGCATATCATTTCCATATCTGTTTAACTTGAAAGGCAAACATATTACGAGATTGGAAAGATTGGAAAAGATGATAACCGGAATGAACATTGGACATTAAAATACTAATTAAGTTAGATATGCAGGCAACTACTCTTTCATTAGATGAAGAAGAAATCAAAGTGCTCATTAAGAAAGTAGTACTGGAAAATAAAATGCCCAGGTTGATATTAACTATTCAGAAGACAACAATATAAGATGATCCTGCATGCTTGATGAATTATATCAGTGATAGTGAAGAAGTAAAAGTAGTTTTATTAAAAAATTTAAGAATAAAGATAGCATGTTGGAAGAGTAAAGAAGGGATGTATTTTAAGACAGAAGGCAAACTTAAACAAGATTATGCATAATAAAGGCATTTAAATGTCAACAACTATAAGGGTAATGATTTTTCCTTTTTAATGTATAACAACACTAAAATATTTGGATTATGGATTTGGAAACTAAGATATTATGGACAGCAAACAGAAACTCACATAATTTAGGGATGTAATGGCAAGTACTTAAGAAATAATAATAATAATAAAACTCATATTTCTGTACTAAGATCGTTGGATAGTAAGATAGAGGCTGGGACTTTCCTTTAAGACATATAGATAAATATGCATTTTCCCTGTACCATCTGCATTCAAATGCCTTAGTTCAGAGGTGTCAAACTCAAGTTGTCACGGCGGCGTCACGTGACGTGTCGGGACTTTCCCCCCCTTCGCTAAACTGGGTGTGGGCGTGGCCAACGCGCGATGTATCCAGCCTGTGGGCTGGGAGTTTGACAGCCCTGCCTTAGTTGCTCTCCTTTCAATTATTTCCAATGATTGTTTTAAGCTGTACTATTTGTTTACCAGATCTGATTTTTAGCACTTATGGATTTTTAACTATCCTGGTGGAAGATCTGGTAGAATTAGACTGTCTTGAAAGGATAGTCTCCAAATACCACGTTGCCACATTAACTTGCACCTCTCCTCCAAGTAGGAGTATGGCAGTGATTTCAGCTGCTAAAACATGACTCATAGGAATAATTTTACAGTGTTAGCCAGATTGCATCTGTTTTGAGGAATGAAGTGTGAGTCATCCATTACAGGGGTAACAGTCTTGGTGAGGGGAAAATGTAGATTGAAGTCAATGCAATCTGAGTTATACATATTTTATTTCTCATAACAAATGAAATAGTTAGTGGGGAGAGCGGGTGTTGAACATAGGGAGGACCAAAGTGGGAAGCGGAAGTGGAAAGTAAATGTCTGTGGAGATTCTCAGTCATCCACCTCATAGTTGTCCCAAAGGTGCTTTTTCAAGAGGCAACTGAACTTTCTTGTTTTTCTTTGAAGACGTTCTGAGGAGTGGAAGACGCTTCTAGAATGAGAAGCGAAATGTCTTCAAAGAAAAACAAGAAAGTCCAGTTGCCTTTTGAAAAAGCACCTTTGGGACAAATGGAAAGTAAGAGATAATCAAATTTTGCTTAGGTGAAAAAAGGTAGAAGAGATGGAACAGAAGTGACAGGAAGAAAACGACAGGAAGAAAATCATCAAAAACTTTTGCTATGCACCTGTGAAATATTAAATTTAGGAAAGACTGCATAATACAACAGACAGAATATAATATGAATAAGGGGAGAAAAGGATGAAGAACGAGATGGTAAAACAAAGAAAAAAGTACAGGAAATAAACTTGCTAGCCAGGCGGCTGCAGCCACCTACAGCTTTGCTGGCTGAGGAACTCTGGGAGTTGAAGTCCACAAGTCTTAAAAGAGCCAAGTTTGCAGACCCCTGACCTAGCCCAAAGCCAGGGAGAATGGCCAGGTCTTCCTCCAAAATCCTGACTTACATTGTGTCATTCTGGTGTCATCATGGTTAGAAACACACCTCTGCCTTTTCTAAAATCTGGCTGTGCATTGAACATTTGGCTACCTAAGCATGGTTTTTATTCCTCTTTGCAAGATTGTGAGAAAAAAACTTGAATATAAGGTATTCTGTTAATGGCTCAGCCATTTATACATTTTGGGCTATCTCCCTTCTTTCATCTTTCTAACCTCTTGTATACTTGCATACATATAGATATAGATCTGTTAGCACATTAAGTGTCTCTTCTCTTGAAGCTTTCAACAGCTCAGCTGGTATTTTATCTATGACTGAGATTTCCCTATTTGACAGCTGGTCTATTGCCTGATGACCTCTCTTTCTAGCGGGTTGCTTCCTGAATATCCATTCTCTCTATATGTTTGTCATTGACTGTCCTGTTTTCTCCTACAGCCAGGAGCCATATTCTCTGAGACTTGTAGTTCACAATACCTGGAGGCACCTGGATGGAATAAATGATGTCCCCTGTTCCCCCCCCCATTTTATTTAACAGACAGAGCTTTTACCACGTTGCTAGAGCTACCATATATACTTTTTTGAACATATCCTGGGTTCCATGAGAGCCTGCTGCAGGGGTGAAATCCAGCAGGTTTTGACAGGTTCTAGAGAATTGGTAGCAGAAATTTTGAGCAGTTTGGAAAACCGGCAAATACCACCTCTGGCTGGCCCCAGAGTGGGATGGGAATGGAGATTTTGCAGTATCCTTCCCCTGCCATGCCCACCAAGCCACACTATGCCCACCAAGCCACGGCCATGGAACCGGTAGTAAAAAAAAATTGGATTTCACCACTGGCCTGCTACTCTTTCTCTATCTCATAGAAGAATCCTGCTTTGATTTATCCTGGATAAAAATTATTAGATGTTAAGCAGTTTTCCTACTCCTCTATGTTGTTTTGATGAATCAAAAAGAGTTATATGTCCACCAGAATTGCATTTTTCAAATTGCATTTAATAATTTGAACATACTTTGCCTGCTATAGTTCTGCTGTCATTTTGTTTGAGTAAATCTTCAAATGAATATGCTGGTTTGCCTTAGTTTTCCATGACTTTCTCACTTTTCTAATGAGATTTAACTAAATTCTTTTTTAAAAAAAAGCTACAACTAATTCAAAGTGATGACTGCTGTATTAATTCTTCCTCCTGCATTCAGTCCATGAAGACTGGAGCCTCCTTCGCCTTCTCCTCTTCCTAGAACTAAGGTTTGTATTTGCTGACTGAACACACACACACACACACACACACACACAAACACACACAAACAAACTTTTTTTTTTTTGGCTTTAGTGAGAGTGGTCCAATTTGGGGGAAGCTTTGCAAATAATAATAATAATGGATTAATTAAAAAACTAGTGATAATCCTTTTGAAAAATGAGTGTCCGTTGGCCCCTTCCTTCCTGAATTTGTTATTGTGGTGATGGTGGCGATGGTTGTGGTGACGTACTCATTTTTCATCCCTTAGCCAAATTGCTCTATGTGCAAGTCAGCCCGAGATGAATCTTGAATTAATTTTGAAATTCTGCTGTCTTCTCATATATAATTTATTGTATGAAATGCAAGGCAGTCAATCTTTCACTAGACATGAGGTGACCGAGGGTCAGCAGACACCACTGCCATACTAACAATAAAGGCCCCACATCTGGTCTGGAACGATGTCTGGAATTGCAAAATGCATGCATCCACTTACTGCTCTGGCTGAAAACATAAACGCAGAGGCCAGTTTGCCTGCTGAAACATGAACCAGTGTAATAGAAACCGAAGGCCTGAAAGAGACTGTTTGTGTATCTAGCCAGTCTATTAGCAAAATGTGGAGGACTGAAGAGCAGGAGGACCTCAGTTTCAAATCACACACTTTATAAGCTATTTATAATATAGTCCATTTTGGGTTTCAGAGGAGGGGAAAGGGGTGGGTTAGGGGGAAGGGGTTGCATTCCACAGTGGAAGTCACACATGATGCTTTTAACATGTGGTTGGTTTTTGCCACAGAAGCTGCTGATGCATGTAGCAATACTTGTTTTTTTCCAGAGCTGTCTGTCTGACTGCCTGTTTGAGTTTCTTTGTTGTATGTTCTTCAGTGAGGCCTACAGGAGTCCCAGGGCAGAAGCTTCTCAGAACTGAGCCTAATACTAATGACTGAGGGGATTTTGAGGGGGGGGGGAATTGAGATGCCATCTCCAGGACCAGTGAACAGGAGAGAATCTTTTTTATCTACAAAGACAGTAAACAAACATCAGGACAAGAAGCCTCATTTAGACATTATCCAGAGTTATGAGGTAAAATAGCACAGGCAATTTAGCAAATCCCACGGTTGTGGTAACATAATCAACATGCACGGAAGAGATCCAGATGGTGTATGCCAGGGGTCTCCAACCTTGGCAACTCTAAGACTTGTGGACTTCAACTTCCAGAATTTAAGACTTGTGGACTTCAACTCCCAGCAAAGCTGGCTGAGGAACTCTGGGAGTTGAAGTCCACAAGTCTTAAAGTTGCCAAGGTTGGAGACCCCTGGTATATGCACAAGCAACTCTACGGCATATGACTATGGATGTCTACAAGCTACAAGCTACTTTTGGTCATCAGCTCTGGATATTTTAAGTATCTGCAGTGTATGTACAATAGTGGTAGACCCTGCCCTAGGATTGCACGGTGATGGTTTCATCAGACCGACCCATTTGGTTCACCCTGCTGTGGTCCCCTCTGTGTGTCTTCCCTGTATGTCATCTCCTCCTACGTATCTTTTTATAACATCCAATGTTTATCTATAGGGAAAGGGCACCCAACCACAAAATGCTTTCATATATATTCAAACAATATTTTGAGATAAATTATTACACCTTCAGAGGAGGTTGGAACTGATGTGAGTCCTCTCTATAAATATTTTTCAATAATGAAAAACAAAATAAACAATGTTTTTTTCCTTTATTTACTCTTTATAGCTACTTAGTTAAAATGACATTTTCTTCCGCCTTATTTTTTTCTTCCAATATACAGTCTTGATAGAGTTGTCTAATAAATGGTGTACATTTGCTTTATATTATATTGGCTGAAAAATTTCATATATGAATATATTGGTATATGAAAGCACCAGCTAATATTTTGGTGCTTTCTTCCAGATACTATTACATAATAAGTGCATTGCAGAAGGGAGACTGACTTTTTAGACACATTTACAATAAAGTACTTTGGCAACTATCCAATTTTTGGATTTTATATTTCATTTCTGCAATACTTATAAGAAGGGTAAAGCGAAGAAAGGCCTACAAAATACGAATGGAGGAAAAATTCATTTGGTTCCCATTTGCAGTGAACTGACACATCATTCAAAATTTACAATTCTCACATTTAGCAATCAGGTTCATTTTTTAAAAAAAGAAACGTTAAGGAAAAACCTGTGGAATATATATCATGCAAATAATATACAGAAATGCATTGTGTTTGAGCAAATTATTGTAAAAACTCTGTACAATAAGAGAAACGGAAAACAAATGTGCATGCCTATAGAGAAATGTGCATTGAAACACAAACTGATGCTTATGTGAGGTTTTAAAAACCATTTCAAATTCATCAAGCTAACCCTGATGCATTTGCAAAAATAAGAAATTGGGATAAACCTAAACAGATTGATCCACTCATCTTTTCCATAATATCTTTTCTTTCTTATTTGCTGACAGATCACAAGCAATATCTGAGCCCTCTATGGTACATGTATTTATTTATTAAATTTATATGCTGTCCAGCTCACTATCGTCTTGTTCTTCCTGCTTTACCTTTTTCCCTGCTTCAGAGGATAATTAGAACTGCAGAAAAAATAATTGCTACCAACCTGCCTTCCATTGAGGACCTGTATACTGCACGAGTCAAGAAGAGGGCTGTGAAAATATTTACAGACTCCTTGCATCCAGGACATAAACTGTTTCAACTCCTACCCTCAAAACGACGCTATAGAGCACTGCACACCAGAACAACTAGACACAAGAACAGTTTTTTCCCGAAGGCCATCACTCTGCTAAACAAATAATTCCCTCAACACTGTCAAACTATTCACTAAATCTGCACTACTATTAATCTTCTCATTTTTCCTATCACCCATTTCCTCCCACTTATGACTGTATGACTGTAACCTTGTTGCTGATATCCTTAAGATTTATACTGACTGTTTCCCTATGACTATCATTAAGTGTTGTACCTTATGATTCTTGATGAATGTATCTTTCTTTTATGTACTCTGAGAGCATATGCACCAAGACAAATTCCTTGTGTGTCCAATCACACCTGGCCAATACAGAATTCTCTTCTCTTCTCTTCTTTATTGTCCACAAACTGCCTTGATTGGGACAGCTGAGAAATATTATGTAATAAATGGATTACTATAACTATATTACTATATATATTAATATAGTATTATTTTTATATACTATAAAAATAAATCTGGTTATTTTAGATAAAGTATTTCTATGGTAAGAAAGAAAGCAACCCCCCCAAAAAAACCTCTTTTTGGAATAGCAGCATTCACAGGACATAAAGCAAGTGCTAAGGTAGCAATCTAAAATTTCTGCAAGTGTTCAGCTTAGGAAGAATTTAAACAGAACATTTGAAACAGCAACAAGAATGTTAGATTCGGGCAATAACGAGGCAGGAGACCAGGATAGTGACAACAGCTCTTTACTATATGGTGAACCCAGCAACCAGTGCTGGGAAAAACCTCTCTTTATATACAGTTTAACCGGGGGCTTCAACCAATCAGCAACGTGCTATTTTCCCGCCAAAACTTTTAAAGATACATTACACTCCTTCCCTCCCAGAAAACACTTTACCACTATTTACATGAAATTAACATCTTATTTGTCAACGTAATCACGCAAGTAGACTGGGCGTCTCCTGACTCTTTCGGACCTGCGCAATGCATTTTCTGGGAGTGAGTCGAGCTGACCGGAGGGACTGTTCGTTCCTTTCAGCTCCTCCTCTAGGCCATCCGGCCCTGGATTATTGGCAGAGTCGTCCCTGCTGTTTTCAGGAGGAACCGTTTGGCGTCGCTGGACCTCTTGGAACTCAGATAAGTCCCGCGTTTGCTCCGGGTTTGAGTCGGCTGTGTATTCATACATTGAATAGTCAGGGTCTGTTTTATCAGTTATGTGTTTCCTTATTTGATCTATGTGGTGTTTCCATACCCGGCCATCCTCTATCTCTACTAGATATGATTTTGGCCCTGTTATTTCTAGGACTTTTCCTGCTAACCAGGTCGGGCCCTCGCTGTAGTTGTGTGCCCACACTAGGTCGCCTATTGCCATCTCTCTTGTTTTACCGTGTGCCCCTTTGTAACCGTCTGGTGTGTAGTTTGGGTTTAAACGGTCTAGTGGGCACCTAAGCTTCCGACCCATTAATAGCTCGGCTGGGCTGCGGCCAGTTGTTACACAGGGGGTTCTGTGTTGGACTGCTAGATATGTATCAATTTTTGTTTGCCAATTGCCTGGCTTGATTCTGGACAATGCTTCCTTTGCGCTCCGAACGAAACGTTCTGCAAGGCTGTTCGTCGCAGGGTGGAAAGGCGCCGAGAGGACATGTCGGATGCCCTCCTCTGCCAAGTACCCCTCAAACTGGGTTGCCGTGAATTGCGGGCCGTTATCGGAGACTAAAGTGTCGGGCAACCCGTGGGTTACAAATAGGTGCCGTAGGACTGAAATCACGGCCTCGGCTGTCATGGATCTCATGAGAATGATTTCCAGCCATTTGGAGTAGGCATCGACTACTACCAGAAAGGTTTGGCCGTGGAAGGGGCCGGCAAAATCGATATGGATCCTAGACCAAGGGCCCTGGGGTCTCCCATTCCGAATCGGGGCCGTTGGGGTAGCGGCCTGGACTCCTGGCAGGCCTGGCATTTCCCTACCCTCTCAGCAATTTCCAAGTCCATTAAGGGCCACCACACATAGCTTCTCGCTAGACCCTTCATCCTCACGATCCCTGGGTGACCTTCGTGAAGGAGATCCAATACCTTTTTCCTCAGTTTCTCCGGGATCACCACTCGATCCCCCCATAGCAGGCACCCCCCTTGAGCCGAAAGTTCCCCACGTTTTTTTACAAACTCTTTAAACCGCTCGCCAGGCGCAGCGGGCCAACCTCTTTGTACCCAACCAATTACAGTTCTTATTGTAATGTCCTTATACAAAGCCCGAGCCACCTCTTTGGATGTGACTGGGCCAGAGTCCAAAGAGTCAATTAGCAGAACTGGTATCCCCGGAGTGGGGTCTTCGATAGTCTCTGGTAACGGGCATCTGCTCAGGGCGTCTGCATGCCCTAATTCCTTTCCTGGCCGGTGTAGTAATTTGTAAGAATACGCTGCCAGGAAGATAGTCCATCGGGTCAGTCTTGGCGAAAGTGCCACGGGCGTTGGGCGGTCGCCTGCCAGCAGACCTAGCAAAGGTCTATGGTCCGTGATGATTTCAAAATCACGACCAAATATATACTCATGGAATTTCTTTACTCCTGAGACTATAGCCAAGGCTTCCTTATCAAGCTGGCTATAATTCCTTTCAGTTGACAACATGGTTCGGGAGTAGTATGCAATAGGGGCTTCTGTGCCATTTGGTAACCTGTGGCTGAGCACAGCCCCCACCCCATAGGGAGATGCATCGCAGCTTAACACTAATGGCAGCGTGCCATTGTATTGGATAAGGAGGCTATCACTCGTTAGGAGGTTCTTTACCCCTTCGAATGCCCTAGCTTCCGCCTTTCCCCAAGACCATGCAGCCGTCTTTGCTAGTAATTTATGCAGCGGCTCGGCTACTGTTGCCTTATTCCTTAAGAATACTGCGTAGAAGTTGATCAGACCTAAGAATGCCTGTAACTCCGTTTTGTTCTTTGGAACCGGGGCCTTCCTGATGGCCCGTACCTTGCTCTCAGTGGGGTGAATCCCTTCCCTGTCTATCCGGTAGCCCAGGAATTCCACAGACTCAACCCCGATCTGGCATTTGTTCAGTTTAACCGTGAGACCGGCAGACCGGAAAATGCCCAAAACTTTTCGCAGCCTTACCCCTAATTCCTCTAGATTCTCAGCGGATACCAGTACATCGTCAAAGTATGGTACCACCCCTGGTAGGCCTTGCAATAGTCGCTCCATTAGGTTCTGAAATAACCCTGGAGCCACACTAACCCCAAACTGTAATCGGGTAAACTGAAAAGCCCCTCTGTGAGTCACAATTGTCTGCGCTTCGGCTGTGCTGCTATCTACGGGCAGCTGTTGATAGGCTTGGGCCAAGTCTAGCTTGGCAAAAACTTGCCCTTGCCCCATTGAGTGCAGTAAGTGCTGTACCACCGGAACGGGGTAAGCACTCTTTTGCAACGCTTTGTTAAGCGTTGCCTTGTAGTCAGCGCAAATCCGGACCGACCCGTCCGGTTTGACTGGGGTGACTATAGGGGTCTCCCACTTAGCATGGTCAACTGGCACTAGAATTCCCTGGTTTACTAGCTTGTCCAGTTCCCGGTCAATCCTGGGCTTTAGGGCGAACGGGACCCTCCTAGCCTTTAGACGGATAGGGGCAACTTGGGGGTCTAAGTTAAAAGAAATAGGGGTCCCCGTGTACTTGCCCAGGCAGTCTCTGAAAACGTCCCCAAATTCTTTCGTTAGTGCGTCTTTGAGGTTGACTTCGTTTCTGAAGACTCCAGTCACTCCCATGCCCAATGCTCGGAACCAGTCCAGTCCCAACAAGCTTGGCAGGGTCCCATCGACGATGGTGATGGGCAGAGTTTTCTTGTATTGTCCATACTCGACGTGGACGGACGTTACCCCTCGAACAGGGATGCGATTCCCTTGGTAGTCTTGTACTTTTAATTTCTGTGGTTGCAGCTTGCGCTTTGCGAGGGCGGGTAGGGCTCTCACGAGATTGTCCCAGGACATGATCGTGATCGATGAGCCGGTGTCCACCTCCAATCGGCACGGCACCCCCTCAATCTTTGCCTTTGTAAAGATTTTTTTCTCTAGGCGTGTTGATGCGTGACCCACTCTCACGACAGTCTGATTCAACTTCGCGCCTTTTTTGAATTGACCAATCACGGGCCGCTTCGCCGTTCCCGCGCTCTGGTTGGTTGGTTTGAATTTTTGGCGGGAAGGTTGGGGAGCTCGACAGACCTGTGCTAGGTGCCCCTTCCTTTCGCATCGCCGACAAGTTGCATCCTTAAATCTGCATTGTTGTCGTTGGTGTTGCCCTCCGCAACTCGCGCAGTCACCACGGTCTTCATTCTCCGGCCTCCCGGTGTGGAAGACTCCTTCCTCTTCCTCACCCTCCGACTCGGCCTGGACCTTTTCATTGTGGACCGGGGTTGATTTCGCCCCAGCCGTTGGTGTGACTTGCTTTTGTAGGGTTTCCGCCGCTTGGGAAGACATCTCGTGAGCCCTGGCTTCGTCCAAGGCGTTTGCCAGCGTTAGGTTGCTTTTAGACAGCAGCCGCCTCCGCAAACGGATGTCCCTGACCCCGCGGATGAGTTGCTCCAGCAATGCCTCATCCAAGTCTCGGTACTCGCAATGTTTTGAGGCTTTCCTCAGGGCGGCCATGTATGCGCTGATGGACTCGCCCTCTTGCTGTCTGCGCTCCCCGAATTCGAACCGTTGCACATACTTGGATGGCATTGGTGCATAATGGGCTTTCAATAAAGTCTGCAGAGTTTGCCACGGTACCGACTGTACCGGCGTTGGCTCAGCCAGGGATTCTGCGGTGTCGAAAACATCTGGACCGCAGTGGCTCAGGAAATACGCTCGTTTCCTGTTGTCTGAAACTCCTTGAAGTTCGTTCGCCTCGAGGAAACACTCGAAACGAGCCATGTATGACCCCCATTTTTCTTTAGCTGGGTCGAATGGCGCTGGCGGTGTGTAGCCGGACATCGCTGCTTTCCGCCCCTTGTTTGCTGGGTTCGCGTCTTCCTGGTGAGTTCAGCTCTTTTCCTGGCGCTCTTAGCCTCGATATTCCACCTTCGTCGCCAGTGTTAGATTCGGGCAATAACGAGGCAGGAGACTAGGATAGTGACAACAGCTCTTTACTATATGGTGAACCCAGCAACCAGTGCTGGGAAAAACCTCTCTTTATATACAGTTTAACCGGGGGCTTCAACCAATCAGCAACGTGCTATTTTCCCGCCAAAACTTTTAAAGATACATTACAAAGAAGTTCTGCCTGTGTGAGTGGAGCATATCTCATCTGGCTTCATATGATTTTGGCAACCTAGTAGGGCTTATATGCTGAATGTATAGTGCCAAACGCTTACTGAATCATGCTCACAAGCTCCTTCTTCTCCATCTGTGCTAGAACTCTCCATCTACCATCTACATCTACCATCTACATCTGACATCTACATCATCTACATCTACATCTACCGACTGACAGATTTCTTGTTTATCTGCTATCGATAATGATGAACAGCATCTTTCCAGGGAACTTAGAAGTCTGTCCCAATTTATACTCCTTTAGATGAGGATCCCAGGAACTGATCCGGAAATCTGCTGGCTTGTTCAAGAGGAGAACTGGGACTGGGGTGAATTCATGTTCCTGGCTTAGCATTCATTCAAGTTTATTGAGATTTTGCAAAGGACTACACTATATATATATATATTGGCTGAGGAGAAGGATACAACAGCTTTTCTGAAGCCAACCTGACTTAGGTCTGCCAAAGAATCCCATTCATGGAACTCTAAGTTCCATGACGGGATATCAGTTTCATAAACCATTGTTGCCTTCTTTTTCTATTTTACTGGCAGGGTAGAAATTGTGTGTCTCCACCTCTCCATTTAGTTGCATGTAGCATTTAGTGTGAATGTTAAGAAGACCCAGCAAGCAGAGCTGTTTCCCCTCCAAATCTTTTCTCTAATTGAAGTTCAGGAAGAGGCCTCAGGAGATATGAAGGGACAGTAATTGACTGAAACAAAGACCATTTTGTTGTAACTCTTCCATCAACCCAGGACACAGGCAAAATCCTAAGCCCCACTACTCACTGGCTGCCTGCTTTTGATTGATGAAGCTGACAGTTCACAGAATATCCCAAACGTTGTGGTTTAGCTGGCGTCTAAGGATTGCTCTCCAAAGAGCTGTTTCAGGTCACTCATTGCCTTTTTTAATATGCATGTTCACCTTACGTGTGATTTAATAATCATTATGAGTCATATAACCCTAGTTTAAAACCTTCCATTCAATTTTAGGTTAAACAGGAAGTCTTCATCTGGATCAAGCCCTCACGGAGTTTAGCAATTAACCAAGCTTAGTATTGTGCACAATATAGCAATTAGCTCTTTGATCTGGTTTATCGTTTGTTATGTGCAAAACTCCCCATTCCAGGAAATATCAGAAAAGATTGTGGCGTCAAACTCGCGGCCTGTGGGCCAAATGCATCATGTGCTGGCCATGCCCACCCCTGGTTTAGCAAAGGGGGGGGGAGTTACGATACTTCATGTGATGACAATATGTTGTCATGAGTTTGATATCCCTGTTCTCGAACATTGCAAACAACTTTCTATTGTGGAAGATTTATTTACAGAGAACCAGTGGGGCACTCCTAGAATTCTGGATTGGTGTGCTATGGAGTCAAAATGGACATTTTCCCTGTTTCCTGGATCATTCCCTAGAACAATGACTCTTGCATGCCCCTCTTAACTGCGTTATCTGAATTCAGTCACTGAACGGGTTTTCAGACAAAAGACTTAATTGGCGTTATGCAAAAATGCTGGGGATTGAATCTAGGGCTATAACTGAACTGGGTTTAGATTTCAAATGTGGTAGAGACTAAGGATTTACATGGCTCAAAGCAACTGCACTACAGTATTTGGTATGCATCTCTCCTCATTGGATAAATAACATGGAATCATTTTTGCCTTTGGAAATGTAAAGAAAAAAAGAAGGAAGGAAGGAAGGAAGGAAGGAAGGAAGGAAGGAAGGAAGGAAGGAAGGAAGGAAGGAAGGAAACTAGCAAGCAAGCAAGCACGCAAGCAAGCACGCAATAAAAGTTGAGGAGAATAGAACGAGCTGTAAATTTGTTTTTTATTTCTGCGGTATAACAACCTCATAGCTAATTAAAACTAAATAATAGTTTAGCTGAGATAGCATGAAAAACAAGAGGAGATTCCCTTATTCAAGCAGTAGATTTTCTTACCAGATAAGGGCACCACAGTATTCCCCACCCCACCCTTCCTCAAATATCTATGTTTGTTATTTGCAAACTATGTTACTTTTTGGATACATTTTATTTTCCAGAAATGGTATCTGTACAGAATAACAGGAAGAACTGTGAAGAACTATAATGAGGCAGATAAAATTTTGCTATTTCAGTTTGGAAACTTAATGGAAACGCAAGTATTTAGTGCATGAATCTCCTCCTGCCTTTAATGCAAGATCTCCTTTGTAAAGTTTCTAAACCATCATTCAGTTTGTAATACTTAATACAACTGGTCTTATATGAGTCTAGGGACTATTTTAGTTAACACTTAATACTCAGTAAATAAGCTTCACATGTATACATGTTTCTAACAGTACATTTGCTCCAAACGTTGGAACAAATTGTTTATTATCAGAGATATATGCCGATTCCCTTAAATGATCTCTATGATGATAAACTACAAAACCCACTTGTTTTTCTATATCTATCAGAAAGAAACCGTTCAAGTTTTTCTCTATGTACATTTGTGCAAAAAGGAAGAAGGACGTTTTTAGATCAGCAAGAATTTGGTCGGTTAGGAAAGAAATGCCTATGAGCTGGAAGTCAGCTAGAGAAGCAAGGCTTACACACAGTACATTTTCAGTGAAACTCTATCAGAACGTGGGTGTTGTTCCCACACTCAAATCCCTATTTTTATAAAAACCAACTTCCTGTTGCCTAATGCAGCTTGGCATAATGTTTCATTCTATGCTATTTGCAGCAGAGAATACATTTCTTGGTTGCCGGGTGAGCGTTTGAGGGCAAGAAATCTTCCACACAGAGTGTAAGTTAAGGATATAATAAAGCATAAATAGTATGGTAATATAAAAGGACTTTTCTTCCTCCAACTCCATTTGGATCTTCGTTTCCCTTCCGTGTAGCATCTAGTGGTTTATATGAGATCTAGAATCTTGCAATAGGCCAATTTGCCAACCTAAAATTCTGTGCAATTGGAGCAAACTTTTATCCCAGGAAGCTTTGGAAATAATTGCCCAGTTCTTGCACCAAACAAGTGAAGAACATGTAACTGGATTGACCTTTCATTTTTATTCCTCTTCCTTTTATTTTTATTCTGTGAGTCATGACAAAGCCAAGCATAGCACAAATATTTGAATGGGCTAAATCAGGGGTCTCCAATCTTGGCAACTTTAAGCCTGGTGGACTTCAACTCCCAGAACCCCCCAGCCAGCAAAGCTGGGAGTTGAAGTCCACCAGGCTTAAAGTTGCCAAGGTTGGAGACCCCTGGGCTAAATAGTATAGATTTATCATAAGAAGTGATAAAGTAACCGTTCAACTGGAGAAGATTGTACAAGAATGGCAGGACCATTAGCATCATTACTTGGACTACATGAATGGATTGTAAACCCCAAAATCAGATTTCTGGTCGATGGCTCATCAAGGACCTAGGAAAGAAACAAGAGAAAGGTTACAAAAATGTGTAGCAGATTTTTACCAGTGTAAACTCTGCCTCCTATGAAGCTTTTCTTTTTTGTACACAAATTGCAGGGGCAGGAGTCACATTCCAGATGTTCAGGAGGATCTAGTGACTGGAAGAATGGAATAGATTACTTTGGTGGCTGCCCATCAGTTTGAGCTTCTGCAGATGCGTTGACTCTAGACCAGTGGTGAAATCCCAATTCTTTTTTACTACCGGTTCTGTGGCTTGGTGCGGATGGTGTGGCTTGGTGGGCATGGCGGGGGAAGGATACTGCAAAATCCCCATTCCCTCCCCATTCCTGGGAGAAGGATATTGCAAAATCTCCATTCCCACCCCATTCTGGGGCCAGCCAGAGGTGGTATTTGCCAGTTCTCTGAAGTACTCAAAATTTCCACTACCGAACCTGCCAGAACCTGCTGGATTTCATCCCTGCTCTGGACTGACCCATTATGTTCCCTACAGTGCCCATTTTACCCACCACACACTATTATTCTACACTACCAGTAAGCACTTAATGGGGAAATCCATACAGGCCCACAAGGAAAGGAGTTCATAGCAACTTATGAAGTGTGTGTTGGGACATTGTGATGCCACTCTTTGCTCCTGATATATTTGTATTGATGCAACGCAACTAGAAAAGGGAGTGGCCTTTGTGTCTTGATATCATGGCACACACGTTATGCCTTTGGTGTTTGGTGTCATTGTGGTCCAGACCAGATGCCTATGCAAAGATCTGGAGACACAAACCAAGGGAGTGGGCAACCGGCTAAAGACAAAACAGATGAAAAGGACACACAGCAACAAGGCCCTACAACAAGGGCCACCAGAAAACTGTGGAGAGTTTCAATATGTTCATTTACAAAGGAAACTTATTATTTAGTTAGCTCTTCATTAAACCCACATTTGAGTGGGATAATGGAGAAGGTATCGTATTTGTTTGGCCAACGCAAGATTCTACAGCATCTTCCTGCTTCTTTGTTTGCTGTCACCACCCTATCTGGGAGAGCTATATTGTCCTTTGATCTTCAGAAGCTGGATTTTATTGTCTCCCTACCACAGCTCCATGTGATCCTTCTGTGTGACTCTTTGGCATGTTTGGTGTTACTGTTCTCTGACATTTAATTATGCACTGTGTGGCTGCTCTGAAGTTGTTTTATTGGTCTTTTCAATCTTTTCATATGGTATCTGACTCTTTTATTATTCCTTAAAGCTCTCTTGAATTATTTAAGAACAGGTGGAGCTGGCCCATAATTATCATATAAACAAACAACTTTGGGTTCCTGTAAAAGAAGGACTCTCCCCCCCTCTCCCTCTTTCCTCTCTCCCCCTCTCTCTCTCCCCCTCCCTCACCCTCTCTCCCTCTCCCTCTCTCTCCCTCCCTCTGTGTCTCCCTCTCTCTCTCTCTTTCCTTCCCTTCCCCTCTCTCCCTCTCCCTTCCCCTCTCTCCCTCTTCCTCTTTCTTCTCTCCCCTCTTCCCTTCCCTCTCCCTCTTCCCTCTCCTCCCTCACCCTCTCTCCTCTCTCTCTCTCCCTCCCTCTGTGTCTCCTCTCTCTCTTCCTTCCTTCCCTCTCTCTCTCCTTCCCTCTCTCCTCTTCCTCTTTCTTCTCTCCCTCTTCCTTCCCTCTCCTCTCTTCCCCTTTCCCACCCCTCTCCCTCTTCCTCTTCCTCTCTCCTCTCTCTCCTCCTCCTCCTCTTCCTCTCCCTCTTCCTCCCTCTCCCTCTTCCCTCCCTCATCTCTCTCCCTCTCCTCTCTCTCTCCTCTTTCTCTCTCTCCTCTCACCCCTCCTTTCTCTCTCTCCTCCTCTCCCTCCCTCTGTGTCTCTCTCTCCTCCTCCCTCTCTCCCCTCTTCCTCCTCTCCCTTTTCCCCTTTCCCACCCCTCTCCTCTTCCTCTTCCTCTCCCCCTCTCCTCCTCCCAGCCTCTTTCCTCTCCCTCTTCCCTCCTTCTCCTCTTCCCTCTCTCCTCTCCTCTCCTCTTCCTCTCTCCTCCTCTCTCCCTCCTCCCTCACCCTCTTTCCTCTCTCCTCTCCTCCTCTGTGTCTCCCCTCTCTCCCTCCTCCTCTCTCCCCTCTTCCCTCCTCTCCCTCCTCCTCCTCCTCCATCTCCCCTCTCTTCCCTCCCTCCTCTCTCCTCTTCCTCTTTCCTCTCTCCCCTCTTCCCTCCCTCTCTCCTTCTCCCTCTTCCCTCTCCTCTTCCTCTTCCTCTCTCTTCCCTCTCTCTCCTCCTCCCTCACCCTCTTTCCTCTCTCCTCTTCCCTCCTTCTCCCTTTTCCCTCTCTCTCTCCTCTTTCCTCTCCCCTCTCTCTCTCCCTCCCTCACCCTCTTCCTCTCTCCCTCTCCCTCCCTCTCCCTCCTCCATCTCTCCTCTCTCTCCTCCTCTTCCTCTCTCCTCTCACCCCTCCTTTCTCTCTCTCCTCCTCTCCCTCCCTCTGTGTCTCTCTCTCCTCCCTCCCTCTCTCCCCTCTTCCTCCTCTCCCTTTTCCCCTTTCCCACCCCTCTCCTCTTCCTCTTCCTCTCTCCCCCTCTCCTCCTCCCAGCCTCTTTCCTCTCCCTCTTCCCTCCTTCTCCTCTTCCCTCTCTCCTCTCCTCTCCTCTTCCTCTCTCCTCCTCTCTCCTCCTCCCTCACCCTCTTTCCTCTCTCCTCTCCTCCTCTGTGTCTCCCCTCTCTCCTCCTCCTCTCTCCCCTCTTCCCTCCTCTCCCTCCTCCTCCTCCTCCATCTCCCCTCTCTTCCCTCCCTCCTCTCTCCTCTTCCTCTTTCCTCTCTCCCCTCTTCCCTCCCTCTCTCCTTCTCCCTCTTCCCTCTCCTCTTCCTCTTCCTCTCTCTTCCCTCTCTCTCCTCCTCCCTCACCCTCTTTCCTCTCTCCTCTTCCCTCCTTCTCCCTTTTCCCTCTCTCTCTCCTCTTTCCTCTCCCCTCTCTCTCTCCCTCCCTCACCCTCTTCCTCTCTCCCCTCTCCCTCCCTCTCCCTCCCTCCATCTCTCCCTCTCTCTCCCTCCCTCTTTCCCTCTCTCCCTCTCACCCCCTCCCTTTCTCTCTCTCCTTCTCCCTCCCTCCCCCTCTCCCCCTCTCTCTCCCTCCCTCTTTCCCTCTCTCCTCTCGCCCTTTCTCCCCTCTCTCCCTCCTTCAGCTCTATATCTGGAAAGACAAAAAGTTAACATATTTGGAGGGTCTATAAGAAGAAGGAACTGTAAAATATAGTATTTGTCTTCTACAGAGTAATGTAATTCTGTTACCTCATAATACTTTCAGTATCTTTCAAAGACATTAATTTTGACATCATGTCTGCAAATACATATCAAGACTTGGAAATGCAGCTATTTTCTGCAGCTAGCGCTGCTTGGTATTTAGTTGGCATTTCTAAATGAACTAATTTGTATCTTCAGGGAATATGAATAGGAAGTATCCTTTGGTTTTTATATTTCTTAAATATTGCAACAGACTTCTCGGCTCATAGAACACATAATATAACACATCCAATCAGGTTAAACTATAAACGAATGTAAAGTTGTAGACAAAAGGCATGCACAATGCACTACTTTTAAAAAAATGCAAACAGAAATGTGCCCAGTAAGCTGACAAGAATTATTTTTACAATAGGTTAGAAAACCAAGAATCCCATCACTTAAAGCTGTACCTGCTGATAATTTGCCTTTTCAGAAAAGGGTCATCTATATTTAGCTGCTGTAAGTAAGTACTTCCAAATTAAATGTAGGCTGGCTCAGTGTGCCGATCATGTATTCAAAGACAAAAGGAAATAGAGATAACATGACAAAACATTCTTCACAGGGGGAAAAAAATATCTATTGATGTACCACTGTAGGTTTTATGAACAAACGAAGTTGCTGTACATGTATGAAACTTGGGGAAACGGAATAATAAATACAACTGCCGGCTTAAATTCATGTCTAAAATATGTTTAAGAAAATAAACTTTGTGTTGATCTAATACGTGGGATTGGGCTGGATATGGATTGTCTATCCAAACGCTTAGATTCAGAAGCCTGGATGAAGCCTTCACATTATTTATTCTGTCTGGTTTCATCTGTCAAGAAAATGCCATCCAGTCCAGGGGTGAAATCCAATTTTTTTTTACTACCGGTTCTGTGGTCGTGGCTTGGTGGGCATGGCAGGGGAAGGATACTCTCTATTCCCACCCCACTCTGGGGCCAGCCAGAGGTGGTATTTGCCGGTTCTCCAAACTGCTCAAAATTTCTGCTACCGGTTCTCCAGAATCTGCTGGATTTCACCCCTGATCCAGTCCATGCTTCTCCAAGTAGCTGTACTTTATTGACCAGGAATTCCAGATATTTTAGGAGTTACCCTCCTCCCTCCCCCACAAAGCCACTCATTCAGCTGTATGTTTGGAAATGATTGGAGTACTTAAGTGCTGAGCTCACTTTGGCATCTGGGGATCCAGGCTATGGGGACTCTGCTGGGATAGAACTCAAAAAGCAGCTGAGAGGTTTGCTAAGCATATTATCTCATGCCTGGGTTTGTTTTGCTTAGTTAGCTTCCTCCCCCCTCCCCTCCACACACACCTCCTTTTTACCCCTCTGGAAGGTATTTTCCTTGGAAGGTTCCTTGCAAATTCACTGCTGGCCTCAGCATGTGCGAAGCAAGCCAGCCTAGACAAACACAGCCAATTGGACGTGCTCTATAAATCATCACCCACATCCTTCAAGCAGGGAAGAAAAAGACACAGTGGGGTCAGAAGCAGGAGAGAACAACTGGTCAGTCTTCCACAGCAGGAAATGGAGTCTGTTCCCTGCGTTACTGATTGAAACTATGCACCATGTTGAAGGAGAAGAGAACCTCATGAGCTACGTTCATGATGAGATCAACCACTATTTTTCTTTTTTTTTAAAAGTTCTCCCTAACCTCCTCACGTTTGACTAGTTTTCTGCTCCACACAGATAGAGTTCAAAAAAAAATATCTGGCAGGAAAAGAAAGATTCCCAGCCAGATATTAAGAGAGTTAAGAGTTGTAAACCTAATCTTACGTAGCTTCTTCTCCAGAAACACTATACTACTAACCAGAGCTTACAAAACATTTGCTAGACCAATTCTTGAATACAGCTCGCCTGTCTGGAACCTATACCACATTTCAGACATCAATACAATTGAACGTGTCCAGAAATATTTTACAAGAAGAGTTCTCCACTCCTCTGAATACAACAAAATACCTTATGCCACCAGACTTGAAATCTTGGGTTTAGAAAACTTAGAACTCCGCCGCCTCCGACAGGACCTGTGTTTAACTCATAGAATGATCTATTGCAATGTCCTTCCTGTTGAAGACTACTTCAGCTTCAATCACAACAATACAAGAGCAAACAATAGATTTAAACTTAATGTGAACTGCTCCAATCTTGATTGCAGAAAATATGACTTCAGTAACAGAGTTGTTAATGCTTGGAATACACTACCTGACTCTGTGGTCTCTTCTCAAAATCCCCAAAGCTTCAACCAAAAACTGTCTACTATTGACCTCACCCCTTTCCTAAGAGGTCTATAAGGGGCATGTATAAGAGCACAAACGTGCCTACTGTTCCTGTCCTACTGTTGCTTCATGTTTATGCTTATGTATGATATTGTGACAAATAAATAAAATAAATAAAATAAAAAATAAATAAAATAAATAAAAAATAATAATAATATTGAAAAACATGCTTTGCTCTCAGTTTAAAGACTGGGCTGAAAGTCTCTTTCAACTATGCATTATTTTTGATGGATGGGAAGGAAACAACGCAAACTGGAAGATGGTTCCAATCATCATCATCATCATCATCATCATCATCATCATCTAAGCCATTATGGATGAAGCAGGTAACAGTGATATCCATTGTCATTGGGGCACTAGTACCATGTCCAAGAATTTTATAAAATACATCAAGAAATTGCAGCTTCCTGCAATAACACCAATGGAACTGCAAAAAACTGTGCTACTCAGAACATCGTATATTTTAAGAAAATACTTGGTCGATATCTGGGATGTTGGCAGCAACCCGTATCAACCATCAGTGCCAGTCAGTGATATTTCTGATACATTTTTAAATGTTCAGTTGACTGAGTTTCATGTTTAATGAATAAAAGAGAGATAATAAACTAAATTGATAGGTTGGATCTCTCTCTCTTTTTTTAGTATATAAGGGGTTTTTTCTTATATTTCTCTACACTTTTTGCAAGACAGCAGTCTCCAGCAGGTTTTGAGCACTGGAGATGAAGGAATAGCCATCTTGCTCAAATTGGGTTGGTTCCTTTAAAAGAACCCCAAGTTCATGCCCTTCTTTTTCTAACTACACTTGGAAACTGCTTTTAACTACTTTTCAGTTATTAGAAACCTTTGGATTGACAAGTCCGTAAACACCAGATGAGTCTGTCTTCAATCCTTCATGAAAGAATATTTTAACAATAAGCTGAAAAACTTTGGAAAAAATACATAAAACTAAACAGCAAAAAGTTGATTAAAACTTTGATTTTAGAAAGTTACCAATAGAGTAAGGGTCCAGATAAATTTGAAATAAGATCTTTGGATTAATTATAAAGAATCTTTCCCATGGGAAAATTCTTGTGTTTTGATGTAAAAAAAAAAAAAGCTCCCTTTGGTATACAACAAGGGTGTCAAACTCAAGGCCCGAGGATCGCATCCAGCCCATGGGATGCTTAAATCTGGCCCCTGGGGCTGGCCTGGAAATAGCAAAGGAGTGGCCCACGGCACCTCTGGCAGCCAAAACAGGGTGCTGCAGGAGGTATCTGTCCCATCTCCTCCCCCCCAGCCAGCCTACAGAGAAGAACTACGACGCTGATCCAGCCCGGGAAGGAATCCACATTGACATTCCTGGTATACAATTTTTAAAGATTTCAATTAAGGGAGAAGAAAACATAAACTTGATTAACAGTTACAGAATGACACAAAATATTCTAACACTGGAAATACTGAAGAATAGTTTTGAGAAATGGAGTCAGATGTCAGTATTAACAATGTCAAGAATGATAGCTTCCTCTCTGGGCAGACTGAGTCTAAAAGATGTTATGGAAGAGAAACAGGTTTCACCTGACAAGCTTGAGACTGAATTGAAAGTTGCCTTCAGGCTAAAAGAATGACATGGAAGAAGATGTTACATTGGACATATGAAAGAAACCAACGGATGTCTTTGTAATCAAAAAGGACATACAATAAACCAAGAGAGTGACCGGGATAATTTTTCAACATTGGACTATATTTTTATGTTAAAAGCTTCGAAGCATCTTGTGAGAAAGAAAGTAAGTGCTGGGAAATTATTTGAACAGATTAAAGATTAAGGTTAGAAGAAAAAGGAAGGAATATAAAACTGGTTTATTTGATCAAAGTTAAAATGGATATAGAATAGAATAGAATTCTTTATTGGCCAAATGTGATTGGATACACAAGGAATTTGTCTTGGTGCATATGCTTTCGGTGTACATAAAAGAAAAAATACATTCGTCAAGAACCATAAGGTACAACACTTAATGATAGTCATAGGGAACAAATAAGCAATCAAATCATATTAGGAGACAGTCAATATAAATCTTAAGGATACCAGCAACAAATTTACAGTCATACAGTCATAAGTGGGAGGAGATGGGTGTTAGGAACGATGAGAAGATTAATACTAATACAGACTTAGTAACTAGTTAGACTAGTTTAATATGTTATTACCTCTGGTAACCCTTAATGGATCTTTTATGACATCAGTATTGAAATGACAAGTTTATAGATTTGTTCATAGATAAAAGATGGGATTTGGAAGGAAGAGTTCTTTTATTGTAATTTAAGAGGAGGTGAAAAGTTATTGAAGTTTTTATACTTGTGATGACGTCTGAGAGATTTCTTTATATATATATTTTTTTTACTGTATTCTTACTTTTCTTTCTTTCTTTTTTTCCTTTTATTCTTTACATCGTTCCTATTTTTTCTCTTTTCCCTTTTACTCTTTCTTGCTGTCTTTTCTTTCTTTTAGCTTGCATACATTTTACTATTGTAATTATAACCTTTAACAAAATTATTTGAAAATCAAAAGGGAATACAAATGTCGAGGAACTATTTGTGATGAATTGTAGCAAGGAGACTAAAAAAATAATAATAATCAACCTTCTGACCCAACTTCTAGGCTCTTTCTCTCAACTCGGATACATGCACACAGCTGGAAAAGACATAAAAATTCATTTTTATCCATTTAGAATTAAGTATTCATTTATTTAAGCATGAATGCTCAAATGTCATAAAACAAAAGTTTTTAAATGCTTACTGGGGTTATGCTAGAAGGATTTAATTAACATTGCAGCAAGAAGGTATTTCATTAACATTCCGCTTTCTGTAACACATGTTGTGTCTCACTCTGAGAGTACAAAATATTGAGTGACTGGGAATGTCTTTTCTGCAACGAAGTAGCCAGCCTCCGTAACTTTCTACAATGTCTGACTGTAAGGGAGGATGACAGCTCCGGGCAAGAGATCGAGGGGTGGGAATCAACTCAACATCTGCTGTTAATATGTGGGAAAACTAAACTGGGACAGGGGAGCATATAAAGGTAGTCCTCAACTTACAACAGTTTGTTTAGTGACCATTCAAAGTTACAGCACTGAAAAAAGTGACTTATGACCAGGGGTGAAATCTACTTATCTTCCTTACTGGCTCGGAAGTGCACGCACTGCGCATGCGCAGAAGATAAAAAACACATTACTTCCTGGTTAAAACCAGGAAGTAATGACATCCGGGCAGGTGGGTAGAGCTTTGCTCCACCATTGCTACCGGATACAGAAGGGGGGTGCGGATCTGATGGGCATTTCGGAGACCTGGTTGGGCACGGGGGGGGGTCCCCTTATTGAGATGTGCCCGCCAGGCTTCCATGAATTTCATCAGCCGAGGGCCCAGGGTAGGGGTGGGGTGGGGTGGCGGTTATTATTAATGAATGTCTTGAGCCGAGGGAAGTCTATGTGCCGCAGATAGCTGGATGTGAATCTCTCCTTGTGAAGTGGGGTCTGGGGATTCAGGTGAGTCTGCTGATTACGTACCTGGCTTCTTGCTACATGACAGCAGCCCTGCCTGAGCTGCTTAAGATGATAGCCGGGACGACGATGGATATCCCCAGACTAATGGTTATGGGGGATTTCAACCTGCCGTCGGTAGGCAAAACCTCGACGACGGCTCAGGAGTTCATGGCTTCCATGACAGCCTTGGACCAGTTAGTGAATGGTCCCACTCACATCGGGGGAAACACTCTGGACTTGATTTTTGTCTCAGGACAGTGGCTGAATGATCTGGAATTGGGGGATTTAGTAATTGAACCCCTGTCATGGTCAGATCCTTCACTCCTTTGACTTGACTTTCGAACCGCCAACCCACACTGCAGGGAGACGGAGTTGGTTCGCTGGTTCCGTCCCAGGTGCCTGATGGACCCAGAAAGGTTTCTGATGGAGCTTGGGCCTTTTCCGGAGGACCTAGCCCATGGCTCGGCTGAAGAACTAGTCACCGCCTGGAAAAGGGCGGCGACGGGGCCTTTAGACCGTGTCGTGACTTTGTGGCCTCTGACCCAGCGCCGATCTCGACCAGCTCCCTGATATTCTGAGGAGCTGAGAGAGATGAAGCGCTGGAAAAGACGCCTAGAGTGTGTTTGGAGGTCCAGCCGATCTGAATCCGATCGAACACTAGTAAGGTCTCATATTCAGACCTACCTAGTGGCAATAAGAGCGGCAAAACATGACTATTTTTCCACTCTTATCGCATCGGCAGATAACCACCCAGCCGGCCTGTTTAGGGTGACCCGCTCCCTTCTTGTGCAGGCAGCTCGGGAGGACCCCTTGCAGGGCCGTGCTGAGGATTTTGGACAATATCTGTCTGATAAAATCACTCGGATCCAGGACGGTTTGGACGCTGATTGGGTAGATTTGGGTGGGATGACAAGGGTAGTTCTTGAGAATGTTATCTGGGGAGCGTTTGACGTTGTGACTCCCGAGGACATGGACAGGATACTGAGGAGGCTGAATGCGACCATATGTTTATTGGACCCATGTCCCTCCTGGTTGGTACTGGCCACACAGGAGGTTACGCGAGGCTGGCTCCTGGGAATTATCAACACCTCTTTAATGGAGGGTGTCTTTCCTACTGCCTTAAAAGAGGCGGTGGTGAGGCCCCTCCTTAAGAAGCCCTCCCTGGACCCGGCTATTTTGGCAAACTACCGTCCTGTCTCCAACCTTCGCTTTGTGGCGAAGGTTGTTGAGAGTGTGGTGGCATGTCAGCTTCCCCGGTACCTGGATGAAACTGTCTATATAGACCCGTTCCAGTCCGGCTTCAGGCCTGGGTACAGCACGGAGACGACTTTGGTCGCATTGGTTGATGATCTCTGGAGGTCTCGGGACAGGGGTTGTTCTTCTGTCCTGGTCCCATTAGATCTCTCAGCAGCTTTTGATACCATCGACCATGGTATCCTGCTGCGGTGGCTGGAGGGTTTGGGAGTGGGGGGCACCGTTTTTCGGTGGTTCTCCTCCTATCTCTCCAACCGATCGCAGACGATGTTGGCAGGGGGGCAGAGATTGACCCCCAGGCACCTCATATGTGGGGTGCCGCAGGGGTCGGTTCTCTCGCATCTCCTGTTCAACATCTATCTATATGAAGCCGCTGGGTGAGATTATCCATGGTTTTGGGGTGGAATACCATCTGTACGCTGATGACACTCAGCTGTACACTTCCACCTATAACCACCCCAATGAAGCCGTTGAAGTGATGTCCCGGTGTCTGGAGGCCGTGCGGGTCTGGATGGGGAAGAACAAGCTTCAGCTCAACCCGTCGAAGACAGAGAGGCTGTGGATGCCAGCATCCCAGTACAGCCAGCTTACTCAATCGCTGACTGTTGGGGGCGAATCATTGGCCCCCAGGGGGAGGGTTCACAACTTAGCTGTTCTCCTGGATGATCGGCTGTCTTTAGAAGAATGTCGCCAGAGGAGCTTTTTATCAGGTGCGCCTAATTCGCCAGTTGCGTCCCTTCCTTGACCGGGATTCCCTTCGCACGGTCACTCATGCCCTTGCCCACCTGGACTACTGCAATGCTCTCTACATGGGGCTCCCCTTGAAGAGCATCAGGAGGCTCCAACTGGTCCAGAATGCGGCTGTGCGAGTAATAGAAGGGGCACCGCGATGCTCCCATATAACACTTCTCCTGCGCAGCCTGCACTGGTTGCCGGTTGTCTTCCGGGTGCAATTCAAGGTGCTGGTCATCACCTTTAAAGCGCTCCATGGCACAGAACCGAGTTATTTACGGGACCGCCTACTGCCACCTATAGCCTCCCATCGGCCTGTGCGCTCCCATAGGGAGGACCTCCTCAGGGTGCTGTCAGTCAAACAATGTCGGCTGGCGGCCCCCAGGGGGAGTGCCTTCTCTGTGGGGGCTCCTGCCCTTTGGAATGAGTTGCCTCCAGGGTTGCGTCAACTCCCCGACCTCCGGACTTTTAAACGCGAGCTCAAGTCTTTTTTATTCCGCCGTGCAAGGCTAACCTGATGAAATTTTTAAGTGGGGGTTTTATGATGGTTTTATTCTAGTTTTAATTCTATTAGGCCATTTTATAATCAGTTTTTTAATATGTTTTTAATTTTTGTCTATATTTATGTTGTTTTATTTGGCTGTAAACCGCCCTGAGTCCTTCGGGAGAAGGGCAGTATAAAAATCGAATAAATAAATAAATAAATAAATCGCCGAACTACCGGCCACGATCACTACTGGATCACACGATCCAGTCTGATCCAGTAGCATTTCACCCCTGCTTATGACTCTTTTTTGCGCTTATGACCATGGTACCATCCCTATGGTCATGTGAATAAAATTCGGATTCTTGGCAAACTGACTCATATTTATGACGGTTGCAGTGTCCCAAGGGGGGGGTCTTGGGATCCCCTTTTGCGAACTTCTGACAGGTGAAGTCAATGGGGAGGCCAGATTTACTTAGCAACCGTGTTACTAATTTAACAAACTGTAGTGATTCACTTAACAAATATGGCAAGAAAAGTCATAAAAGGGGGCAAAACTCAACAAATGTCTCACTTAACAACATAAATGTTGGGCTCAGTTGTGGTCATAAGTCAAGTCCATTTGTAAAAAGAGGCAGTCTGACTTTCAATTGCTTTTTGTATTGGAATTATGTGTGTATTGGTGCCCATTGTGAAACTATGGATTTATTAACCCAAGTTATTTTCTTTGGACTATCTAATATCCCACATCCACCCAGTTAATGCATCTACAGCAGGGATGTCCAAACTTGGCCCCTTGAAGAGTGGTGGACTTCAACTCCCAGAATTCTCCAACTAGCAACTTGCTTAAATTTATTGCTCATGCTGGCTAGGGAATTCTGGGAGTTGAAGTCCACCACTCTCCAAAGGGCCAAGTTTGGACACCCCTGATCTACAGAATGGTGAAAAAATGTGCGCTGCCTCCTCTGATTTAGATCTTATAGAGAAATAGGGGCGAATGTCCGAGCCATTTGGTAATATGGGTAGTCCTTGGGTTACGAGCACCACTGAGCCCAAAATTTATGTTGCTAAGTGAAACATCTGTCAAGTGAGTTTACGGCTTTTCTTGCCACCGTTGTTAAATGTGAATCACTACAGCTGTAAAGTTAGTAACACGGAGGTTAAATGAATCTGGCTTCCCCATTGACTTTGCTTGTCAGAAGGTCGCAAAAGGGGATCACATGACACCCCAGGACACTGCAACCGTCATAAATATGAGTCAGTTGCCAAGTGTGCGAATTTTGATCGCTTGAGCGTGGGCATGCTGCAACGGTCGTAAGTGTGAAAAACGGTCATAAATCTCTCTCTTTTTCGGAGTCGTTGTAATAGAATAGAATAGAATAGAATAGAATTTTTTTATTGGCCGAGTGTGATTGGACACACAAGGAATTTGTCTTGGTGCATATGCTCTCAGTGTACATAAAAGAAAAGATACGTTCATCAAGGTACAACATTTACAACACAATTGATGGTCAATATATCAATATAAATCATAAGGATTGCCAGCAACAAGTTATAGTCATACAGTCATAAGTGGAAAGAGATTGGTGATGGGAACTATGAAACGATTAATAGTAGTGCAGATTCAGTAAATAGTCTGACAGTGTTGAGGGAATTATTTGTTTAGCAAAGTGATGGCCTTCGGGAAAAAACTGTTCTTGTGTCTAGTTGTTCTGGTGTGCAGTGCTCTATAGCGTCGTTTTGAGGGTAGGAGTTGAAACAGTTTATGTCCAGGATGCGAGGGATCTGCAAATATTTTCACGGCCCTCTTCTTGATTCGTGCAGTATACAGGTCCTCAATGGAAGGCAGGTTGGTAGCAATTATGGTCATTAAATAATGGTCATTAAATGTAAGTCAAGGACTACCTGTATCCAATTCTAAAACTCCTGGTAATCAGTTTCCTCCATTAAGAATCCACCAGATTCCAGATGATTTTAAAGGAATCCCCTGCCCCTGGAGGACTGCTTGATGCCATGATATTGAGCTTCATAAAATTGTGGTCTAACCATGGTAGAAATTATAATCCTTGCTCCCCAGAGGGAAAAAAAATAGACTATCCATTGGTCCTTAGGCATTGGCCTGATAGTAATTTAGGGGAGAGACCCATAGAGACCTTTTAATCTTGTGCTGGCACTGCAAGAGACATGAATGCAAAAGTCCTTTGGGGCCACCGGGCCACCTTTACCTTCACGGTCAGATGTGGCCCAAAGGACTTTGCCATAGATCCAACTTCAAGTAGATCTAATCTCTATCCCCTTCCCACCCACCACCACTAGGTAAAGAGCCTTTTTGGTGAGCAAGTTGGAATCTCTTTGGACCACTCCCTTCCTGCTTCTACTCATTAGCCTGGGTTGAGGCTACACTTGGAAATCGGAGGGGTGAAGCTGAGTCAGCTAATCCAATGCACATGCATAACTGAATCAACTAATGGGACTCATATGTGCAGCTAACAGCCTTTAGCCAGGCTCGCTCTTTTATTTTAAATATTCCCCATTTATGATTCTTAAGTTTGTTTGTTGTTGCTTTTGTAACTACCTAGATTACTTTGATGTGTGAATCCAATCCATATAGATGAAAGGATGTCTCCCCCCCAGTGGTGGGATTCAAATAATTGAACAACCGGTTCTCTGCCCTAATGATTTCTTCCAACAACCAGTTCACCAAACTGGTCAGAAAGTTAACAGCTGGTTCTCCCGAAGTGGTGCGAACCGGCTGGATCCCACCACTGTTCCCCCCCACATCCCTACATTGATATTCATTTTTTTTAAACTTTCTGCTTACTGTACATTAATCGGTTACTGATGCACAAAGGAACATCTGATTTGATGCTTTTTATTTATTTATTTGTCAATCATATATAAGAGAACAGGTAAAAGTATAAACATAATTTGGATACATGAAAAGAATAAGTAAAAAGGAATATTAGGACAGGGACTGTAGGCACGCAGGTGCACTTATGCACGCCCCTTACAGACCTCTTAGGAATGGGGTGAGGTCAACAGTAGACAGTTTAAGCTTAAAGTTTTGGGGGTTTGGGGAAGAAACTAAGAGTCAGGTAGTGCATTCCAGGCATTGACCACTCTATTGCTGAAGTCATATTTTCTGCAATCAAGTTTGGAGCAGTTTGCCTTGAGTTTGTATCTATTATTTGCTTGGGTATTGTTGTGCTTGAAGCTGAAGTAGTCATTGACAGATAGGACATTGTGGTAGATAATTTTATGTACTATGCTTAGGTTAGACTGAAGTCGGCGTAATTCTAAGGCCAAAATTTGGAGTGTGGTGGCATAAGGTATTTTATTGCGAGCAGAGGAGTGGAGGATTCTTCTTGTGAAATATCTCTGGACTCTCTCGACTGTATTTATGTCCGATATGCAGTGCGGGTTCCAGACAGCTGTATTCATGAATTGGTCTGGCAAATGTTTTGTATGCTCTAGTAAGTAGCTTGTTGAGTTCTTCCAATTTCCTTGGAAAATATGAAGCTATCCTGCCTGTAATTTCTTAGGCTGGTTTTTAAATTTGATATTATATTGCCCATGTTTCCACTCTCCAATACGGAAGCTGATTTTTGTAAAGCTATTGTACATTAGGGCTGGAGCGGAGGAGGTGCTTTGATTTGAAAAAGTTGGGTGCAACAGGTTTTCTTTCAAAAGCATCTATAAAATCCTGCTCCGCTCCAGGGCAAGTCAATGTTACTATTTCTACACTAAAGGGAACATCTGCATCTTCTGCATGAGTGCTCCACAGAAGGGGCAGAAGCTTTTCCTGGCTTTTGCTAGAGCCTAAGGAGGCTAAGGTCTTCCTGTTGAGGTGCTTCAAAGCTACTTGGCACAAGCCCATTGCATATTTTCAGTAAAAGATCAGTAAATTTACATATGGGTTATTTAACCACTTTTGGGAGTTTTTCCCAGTGATTTGTTTTTAAATTTGCTGGTAAGAACTAGGCATTTTTTTCTTGTGGCAACATTATTTGCTTCAGTTTTTTTGATTCCCTTTCTGAAAATATTCCTTTAGATACAAGGAGTTGCCTTACATCTTCTGCAGTGAAAACAGATACAAATAATATTCTCTGCAATTTTCCTTTAACTTCCTCTTGCTTGCTTGTTATTAGTCTAATCATTTCTCTACTTATCTTCTGGTTTCTAATCTTTCTTTTTTTAAATTATCATTGGTTTTGCTGAGAAATAATACGTCACCCTGCTCAAAACAGTGGGGGCAGCAGTTGGGTTGCATTCTTTATTGTCTCCTAAAGTTTATTTTTTTTATGTTTGTGTCCCTTTTTTCTCCTTGTTTGGGCAAATCTTCCATTTTCTGAAAGGATCTTTGGCTCTCTGCTAACATCTTTTTTGATACTGACAATTAACTATGAGAGCAATTCTTTGGACTTGGTAATTTCCTTCTTAGACAAGTATACCTTGTAGACAAACATCTTTTATGGAGCTTTTGAATTATGGCCAAACTTTTCTTTAACTATCAGAAAGTCCTATTTTTCCCTTTCCTTTTTTAAAAACCAATCCACTCAGGAAATGTCTTTATGTGAAATCCAGTATGATTATATTGTACTTAGTATGATTACTATGGCTTGATGGCTAGATAGTTAGATGATACAGATAGATATATGATAGTAGATAGATAGATAGATAGATAGATAGATAGATAGATAGATAGATAGATAGATAGATAGATAGATAGATATAGATTATCTATCTATAGACTAAGATAGATAATCTTAGTCCTATTTTTTCACTTGCCTTTCATTATTAGAGCTTGCATTTTTAGTTATTGAAATAGTGTCAACAATATAGTTTGATTTATAGATTTTTCTTCCTCCAGTTTTAAAACCATACTTATTTTCTTTCATCTCCAGATTCCATCCATGTATATTCTGCATGTATAGAAGTTTGAGAGAGTATGCAACCCTGCCTCACTCTGTCAGTCTGGAGATTTGTCATATTCTATCCATACTGTGGCTTCCTGAATAGTATATAGGTTTTGCATGAGGACAACATTCTGAGCAAATGCCTAAGTTTGACATGATCAACACAATCAAAGGTCTTTCTCAAAAGCACATATTGAGGGTTTTTTTTATATTATTTGGCTTTCTCAATTATCCAGCATTCATCAGCTAAATGTCCCTTGTTCCTTGGCCTTTTCTAAAACCACTTGAACATCTAACAAGTCTCATGCCATGTAAGGCTCTAATCTGCATTGGATGATCATAAGTATTATCTTGTTAACATATGAAATTAGGGTTATTGTATGATCATTGGCACAGTCTGTTAGATCTCCCATCTTTGGTATTGGAATGTAGATTGATTTCTTCCAATCTGTTGTCCATTGTGTCATTCTCCAGATTTGATGGCATCGTTTAGTTAGAAGCTTTATTGATTCTTCTTCTCTTGCTTGATATATTTCTGTAAATATTCCATCAATTCCTTAGTAATTACTTAGTAATGAGCAGAGTACATATTTAATTTCATCTTTCTGTGCTAGAAGTTCTGTAGAGAAGATCTTTTCAGATGTCTTTGAGATTGACATGTCTCCTGTGCAGAATGTCAGTATACTTCTTCCATTTTTTTTCATCTTCTTTAAATCATCCTTGCATCCTTACAAAACAATTTGAGACTGGCCCCTCCTTCTGAATTCAAAGGTCTTTTGGAAGACTTTTCTTGTTTGTCAGTATCTACAATAGTTCTGTCTTCAATATCTTTACGGATGCTGTAATGCTGATAATTCTTTGTTGTTGTTGTTGTTGTTGTTGTTGTTGTTGTTGTTAAATTCCTTCCTGAGATTTTTGTTTCTTTATTTTGGCTTTTCTCTTTTGTCAATTTCCACATTTTGTTCTGACATGCAGTTTGCCTTTTTCTGTCTCTGGGTCTTTCACAGTCTCTTTTTATGCTCACCCTTAATATTTTCTTCAAGTTCACGCCACAGCTCCTCTGGTATCCTGTCAATTAATTCTGTACTTCAAAGTGATTCCTGATTCTTTGAAAATGATGCATATATGCTCAACAACTTATTTTAGAAACGAGTTGCATTTCCTCTTCTTCTATTTTAGTTTAACTTGGAACCTGTACAGAAACAAAATGTGATCTGTTCTACAATAAGCTCCTGGCTATGTGTTATACTGTAGCTGAACTCTTCAACCTCCTTCTACCAATAATATAGTCAAACTGACACCATTTGGTAATGTCCGGCTATATAGCCATCTTTTAGATTGTCTGAAGACTGTATTGGCAGTGTCCTAGGAAATTTTAATTTGACGAGAACATGGAGCTGGGCTCCTGGCCAGGACTTGCTTTAAGGAGTATCTCATCACCATATTACAGGATCATCCCGCTGTAGCTTTCACAGATTATTTTCCAATAATTGAAATCCATGGTAAGGAATCTTCTCCTCTCTGCCCTGATACATTGCTTCATATAGAACAGCAGTCACCAACTGGTGGTTCATGAGAAAATTTCGGCGGTCTGCAGAATAATTATTTGCATTTTTTAATATTGCACTAAATCAAGAGTCCTCCAACTACGGCCCCTGGGCTGGATACATGCAATGAATGTTTGTGTTGCTGCAGACAGTCTCCCCCTTCGGTATTTTTTTGTGTGGGTTGGAGGGGGGCAGAAATTCCAACTTGGGGTCTGCTTCGGTCTCCTGGTGCAGGGCTTTGGGCGAAGGCTGGAGGAAAGTGCCGCTGGTGATAAGGAGCCAGAGGACCTTGTTCCAGTGGGACTGCCTCATGGCCTGGAACTAGCTGACCATCTCAGCCCACTGAGCCTCCAGGTGCCTGTACCTGGCCTTGCACTCCTGCAGGTCTTCCTTCTGCTTGGAAAGCCTATGCTCATCGTCCTCAGTGAGGTGCTTCTGCTGAACCTTCTTCTCGGTCAGATCCAATTTGAACTGAGCCAGCTGTTTTGCCAACTCTTTCTTGTGGTGGCTGCTTAGCTCCAAAAACTGCTTCCTGTTGGGGGCCTAAGCAGTGCGGGCAGGGAGCAAGGAGTGGCTGGCAGAGGAGGAGTGAGTAGAGGCCGGCAAGGCGCTCCTCGATGTGAGTGACATTGAGTTAGCCATCGAGTTGGCAATGCCCACCCAGTCACATGACCACCTAGCCACACCCACCCAGCCGGTCATTAGGCAGATCATATTAGTGGTCCGTGGGATTTAAAATTATGAATTTAGTGGTCCCTGAGATCCGAAAGGTTGGGGACCCCTGGTATAGAAGTCCCCAATGAAGGCTGAAGACTGCTATTTTACAGCAGCATGTTTTGAGGAAAAAAAATGCATTGACAAATATTCTTCAAATATGAACTAGTAGCTGACTAGTAGTAGTCTTCTCAGGATTAAACGGGTTCCTTAGAAAATGCAGCCAAAAATGACATGAGCCGTTGATAGACTTAGCCATCATTGTCTAAAAGCTATAATGAAAAAGGCTACTGTTCTATCTAAAATTCTGCTCTACAGTTGATACATTGCTATACCACCATTGCTGGTTCAATTGATTCTCAAAAATATGACTGCTTTCTGAGTGCAGGATATTTTTAGCATAATTTATTCACATTTCTGAATTCTGAATTTCTGAATGGCTATACTATTATCTTAAGCTAATTTGGGGGGGGGGGAAGAATATTCCTTGTCTTGCAATAGTGTTCTGAGTTTTCATCTATCCTCTGAATTCTAGTGATACTTTTCAATATACGTCTTAAATACTTTTCCGTGAACTTGAGCTTAACTTCTGGGATTTTCTGAACACATTGACATCATTTTATTCTTCCATGATTTTTTTAAAAAACCTGACAGCCTTGAGTTTCTTTGCAGAATCTCCAATCCAAGTACTAAGGTTTCTTAGCTTCTAAGCCAGATGCTTCCTTAAAGAGCATTCTTCTTTTAATTAATGCTTTAATCACAACTTTCAACCACAAAAGGAAGACAAATAAAGGGTGAGAAAGTAAGTATGTAGGTCTTAGATAAAGTCACCAGGTTAGATGGCTGTGAACCGCCCTGAGTCCTTCGGGAGAAGGGCGGTATAAAAATTTAATAAATAAATAAATAAATAATAAATAATAAATAAAGATGATTATATTTTTATTTATAAAATGATGTTGTCATGATTGATATGCTTCAGTTAGCTCAATATCCAAATGTGTGGTTACAATCCACAAAAATAAATTAGAACAAACAAATAAATCCAAGTTGAATGAATGAATGAATGAATGAATGAATGAATGAATGAATGAAAGAAAATAAATATCAGCACTGATCAAGAGGCTCTTATGGAATAAGGGGCACGAGGAGATTGTGGACATTAAATATTGAATGTGAGAATAAAAGGCTAGGTCTTCCCTTGTCTCAAAAGTGGGAGGCTCTTCCAGAAATAGGGGAAGGAGAGAAGCAACTAAAAGGCAAAAGTAAAGGTTCCCCTCGCACATACGTGCTAGTCGTTGCCGACTCTAGGGGGCGGTCTCATCTCCGTTTCAAAGCCGAAGAGCCAGCGCTGTCCAAAGACATCTCTGTGGTCATGTGACTGCCATGACTCAACGCCAAAGGCGCACAGAACGCTGTTATCTTCCCACCAAAGGGGGGTCCCTATTTTTCTACTTGCATTTTTACATGCTTTCGAAACTGCTAGGTTGGCAGAAGCTGGGACAAGTAATGGGAACTCACCCCATTACACGGCAGCACTAGGGATTCGAACCACTGAGCTGCCGACGTTTCGATCGACAAGCTCAACGTCCTAGCCCTTGAGCCACCGCAACTAGAGAACTGTAATGCAGGTTAATAATTGGCCTGAGAGATAAATAATTAACATTTCCAAAACCATCCGTGACTGGAAAGGTGACCTATACAGAGATTTGAGAATCAATATTATGTGCAGGAGTCTTCTTATTTCTAAAAAAAATCCACTAATGGACAAAACCAACAGTAGGCAGAACATCTGGTACTTGTGTTCCACATTAAAGCCAGATCGCTCCCGCCAAGAATTGCTCCTCCTGAATAATGAATGTAGTGGAATCTCCCCCCCTCTCCTAATTAATAGCCTTGAGAATGCTGAACCTGTCATTATGCAGGGCATGTTCAATTAGGGGGCACGACACATGTAACAAAATGTAAATAATCTTATATGTGCAAGGCATTAAGCACCACTCTAAACCAGCGTTGTTTTAACTGGACTTTGTATGTCAATCAGGATGCAATAGCAATAGCTGGGACGTGGTTTGTATTGTGGGAAGCCCCTAATGACCTTCCATTGGGAAGCCCACCACTGCAGGCCCCATTTAAAATAAATGAGAACAGCGCTATAGATATATTATAATTGCCAATGGGGCTTGTAAAAGCGGATTTACAGGTAGCTCATGCCTCTTCTTCTCATAAGCCTTAATGACAGAAAGAATTCTCATAACAATCTCCTGAGATACATAATTAATTTCACTACTTTCATTGATGGCAATGCAGCAAATGACTTGCTCTTACCTCGACGCTTGGTTGAATCTGGAATGTAAGACGAATTGAGTTAGAGTGCGCCCTCCAAAACTTTAAAGATGCTATCGATCTATAGAAATATATGGAAGAAGCCCCGATCAAACACTGGAAATGAAAAGGCAGTTTTGCCTTGAATCTTACCTGTCTTCATTAAGAAAAATTGCTTAAGCAAATAAACGGGAAGAGATTAAAATGTGTTTAACTTTATGAAGACAGTGGAATTTCCCAGCATTTAACTGGGTTGGATCAATGCTACTTTTGATCAAATCATCTGAAATCCCAGCAGAAACAGCAGGGCAGCTTTAGGAGAAGAAATCAATAGCACAGCCATGTAAGTCTCACAGCGTTCAATGGTAATAAGGATCAGGGTTGAACACCTACAATTTTCTTGCCTGCCTCCCTGCCTTCCTCCTTGCTAGAGTGACTCAGGCAAACTTTGCTTACAGCTCTATGGCCTCAAAAGATAAAACATGAAAGAAAACTTAAAAGGTGGAGGAAAAAGGGGGGGGAAATGCAGGAAAACATTATTACATATAGTTGATGGCTTTTACCATAAGCAAATGTCCTGGAAGTGGGTTGCTCAGGGTTGCCCAAATATCACTGTCACTGCCAGAACAGAACAGATGGTTGTGTACTTCTCACAAAACAGTTAGTCCTGATAGATTCTAGAGAGAACTCCCAGCACAGCCGGATACTGCAAAAATGGCAGCTCCTTGCTGTCTGCTTCTCCCTCCTTTTGGAAATGAATGTGCACCGATTTTAACTGTAGCCTTGAGATCATTAATGACACAGAATTCAGACAGGTCATCACATAATTCAAGGAAAAGTAAAATAGGATCTGGAAATATTGCAGGCATTTTCAACTTCCTTTGAAAACGTGGACCTTTTCAGTTGGGGACTCTAAATCCAAACGGATTGCCTTCGACATGATATCTGCAATGGTTCTGATCCAGAACCTTCCTCTGCGATCATGTTTCCATTACAGGTCCCCGGTACAAGCTGCAATGAGGTTATCATGTTCATTACACAGCTTTGGATCATGCATATTGTATAATCTGCATAATTATGTAATTTGCAGATTGCATCATTTATATACTACAAAAGATGTATTTGGCCTCATGAAAATTACAACGTTTGGATCACTTGCCAAATGATGTCACGGTACACATGATGTCATATGTCCTTCCTTTCTCTCTCCCCCCCCCCTTGGATGCTTGCAGTTCTCATGAACTGGATATTGAGTACCATTCTCCTTGTGTGTGAACTATGCTAACGCTGTTGCTGATGCTTTGGCACTGGAACTTTACACCTCCTTCCCCCATCAAAATAAGATCTGAAAAAGTTTGGGGGTGAGGAGATGGCTTGTTATAAGAGAAGGAGGGATTCCTTTTCATGCAAGATTCATTCTTTGCCATTCAATAACATTCCTGGACCCAGTCCTTGGTCATGGTCTCATAAAAGGAGAACAATTTGGTCTCTCAAGAAGAATGAATAATAAAAGTTCCAAAATGGAAGGAGGTTGTATTAACTTGAGTAGTGAGATTTTGGATGTTAGGGCAGTCAGCAGCTCTAGCTCTAAGGTCCAAAGTCCTGTCTAGGGCCTAGTTAGGCCTGTGGGGTAATGGTGGGGGAACCTCTTGTTTTAGGTTGTGTGTGGACCTTCCGAGGGGTGCTTTGCCGTCTTGGAATGTAGATCAAAACACTGCTTGGAACGAAGCTGCAGTGGGGTAGGTGCCCAGTTTCTCTTCATGGCTTGCTTCATTGCTTCAGTTGGATACTTGCATAACTCAAGGCAGTGAACGTAGCTAATGCTTCCTCCTCCTATTCTTTCCGTAACAACAGTCCTGTGAGGTGGGTTGGGCTAAGAGAGAGTGACAGGCCCAAAGCCACCCAGCTGCCTTTCCTGCCTAAGATGGGACTGCAAGTCACAATCTCCTGGTTTCTAGTTGGATGCCTTAACCACTAGACAAAACTGCCTCTCTACGTTCCACATTCTACGCTGCTCCTGCAAGATTACTACCTCCTACCCCTTAAAATCCTTGTTAACCCTATTTCATCCACCCAGTCTGTCAGATAGGGACCCAGTTTCATACCTAAAGCCTCCTTTTGCTTGCTTGCTTGTTTCATTCCAGAAACAAATTGCAGATCATATTTCTAATGGTGAAATTGGGTCTTATCATAGCTAAATGATAAGGTCAGACAGCTGCTTTTTCATCCCTGGGGCAGCATGAGGACGAATTCCCTGGAAGTTCAAGGGGGTTATTTGGATGGCCTTCCATAATGTCCAAGTTAATTCTAGTATATTATCAGGCCTCCCCTGGCTTCCTGCAGGGAGAATCTAACAAGGATTGGTTTTTTTTCCTGCACCAACAGGGGTTTGTCCTGGTACTTGCGCTGGCACTAACCAATTTTTCTGGCCAATCGTAATGTAGATATTGTCCACTGATGATCAGCTTCCTTACAAATATGAGTATCTACTCTTCAGCAGACAACATCAGTGACTAAGACGCTCAGCTTGTCGATCAGAAAGGTTGGCAGTTCGGCGGTTCGAATCCCTAGTACAGGTCTCCTGCATGAGCAGGAGATTGGACTAGACCAGTAGTCAGCAACCTTAAACACTCAAAGAGCCACAAAGGTCCTAACTGGAAGACCCCGTTCAATTCTGGAGCCAACCGGAAGTCCAGTTTCCCCACCATAGAGTCTCCTCCTAGCACGGCATCCTTTTTCCTCTACCTATCCTAACTGAAAGCCCTATCAATTGAATAGAATAGAATAAAAAATTTTATTGGCCAAGTGTGATTGGACACACAAGGAATTTGTCTTGGTGCATATGCTCTCAGTGTACATAAAAGAAAAGATACCTTCATACCTTGACAAATGATGGTCAATATATCAATATAAATCATAAGGATTGCCAGCAACAAAGTTATAGTCATACAGTCATAAGTGGAAAGAGATGGGTGATGGGAACTATTAATAGTAGTGCAGATTCAGTAAATAGTCTGACAGTGTTGAGGGAATTATTTGTTTAGCAGAGTGATGGCCTTCGGGAAAAAACTGTTCTTGTGTCTAGTTGTTCTGGTGTGCAGTGCTCTATAGCGTCGTTTTGAGGGTAGGAGTTGAAACAGTTTATGTCCTGGATGTGAGGGATCTGTAAATATTTTCACGGCCCTCTTTTTGACCCGTGCAGTATACAGGTCCTCAATGGAAGGCAGGTTGGTAGCAATTATTTTTTCTGCAGTTCTAATTATCCTCTAAAGTCTGTGTCTTTCTTGTTGGGTTGCAGAACCAAACCAGACAGTTATAGAGGT
This sequence comes from Ahaetulla prasina, assembly GCF_028640845.1. Lineage (NCBI taxonomy): Eukaryota > Metazoa > Chordata > Lepidosauria > Squamata > Colubridae > Ahaetulla > Ahaetulla prasina. The sequence continues at coordinate 150,575,895 of NC_080539.1, forward strand.
GCAAATGACAAACTCAGTAATTCCTCTGTAGAATTCCTCTGTGGAGCTGACCAGCAACAGGGAGCCACAGCAGAGGGATGAAAGAGCCACATGTGGCTCCAGAGCCACGGGTTGCTGACCCCTGGACTAGATGACCTCCAAGGTCCCTTCCAATCTATTATTATGTTAACATGAACAGAGACTTCTCTCAACTGATTCTGTATTTGTGGTATCTTTGGGGAGCAGGCATTTTCTTTTCCCCATGGAAGCTATTACTACGGCGAATTCCTAAACTTAACTTTTAAAATTACAATTTACATTTCTCCCTTATCCCATTAACCAGGCTATTACTGCAGCTCATTTTGTTTTTGAAAATGTGCCCATTTCCTAAAGGATCTATACAGTTTCTGATGTGACGATTCACCTTCCTGCACTCGTTTCTCTATCTCTGCCTCACACTCTCCTCCTGTTTTGCTCTGCTCCTATCTCTCCCAAGCCCTTCAGAGCAGCTTGCAAACATCAGTGAAACATAGCCAGCTATTCGCCCTTCAAAGCTGTTTTTATATGCCTCAAGGTATTTTGGAAAGAATTGTTTTACTTTTATTAGGCTGCCAAAGGCATTTGTTATAATATCCCCACTTTCCCTGTTACGGCAAGTAAATTCCCACTATAAGCCTCACTAGCACCCTTTATTGATGATGGGTTACTTTGCTCTGTCCTACCGTCGTCTTTTGGCTCATCTTTTGAGGGGACTTTCCCAATCCCCATCACCTTCTTATTCAGAAAAAATGATTTCTCCTGAATTGGTTCCAATTCAAGTTTGGGATCCTGCCAACTGCCCCAGTTCTCTAATACTGAGGACCAGAAAGTATCTTTAGTGCCATTTGTTTTTTCCAACTGGGAAATCAGTGCTCACTTATGTCGTTATTGGATACTTCCTGAACCCCCACCCACACATTCACACATTCAAGTGTGAATTCACACATTTAACTTAAAATCTATCCTGGCTATCTACTCTAGGTTTGTGTTTTGGAAAAACTGAAGCAGAAACACGCAACAAACACAAAATCTCATTCTATATAATGGCTTCCAAAATTTCTAAACATTTTCCTATCTTTCCACAAGTTTTTATCAGTCCATCAAAGCATCGTAGGGTGGTTTTTTTTCCACATCTGCAGTTACTTTTCCACCAAAGGGCCATTGCCTCATCCAGTACTCATGGGAACAATTCTTCGTTGGGAGAACCATTACTTGTTATGTCATCTTCAAAGTCTTCATTACACAAGCTGCACAAGTTAACCTTTGCCTTCATGGTTTGATTTGAGTGGTTCTCCTATCTTTCATATATATATATATATCAATTAAACAAATTTTGATTGACTATATGTCATTAAGTCTGTCTTGATTTTTAGTGACCACATAGATAAACCTTCTCCAGGAGGATTTGTCCCAAGTTGTTATTTCAGTTTTGTCTAATGGTGCGTCCTTCATCACTTAAATTTAATCCATCCAGATTATAGCCAGTCATCTTCTTCTTTTTCCTGCTACCTTTCCCAGCATTTATATATTCTCAAGAGAGTTGGGTCTTCAGATAATGTGTCCAGATATGGATCTTCTATCTGAAAGTGTCCAAATCCAGTTCATTTCAATTCACTGGGGCCTACGAGGTCAATATACATTCAAATCCTTTCATTTTCATTATTAAGCTTTCCCATGTTCATGCTCCTTATGTTTCATGTTCCTATTGAAATTGCTTTTTCAGAATTTCTTTTCCTGCATGGTAACACCACAAGCAGACATTCTGAGGGCTTTAATCTAGCCATGACATAAACACCACAAGTTCTCTGACAGATGCTCAGGTCTTCCTCAGTTGAGCGTCAACTTATCTGAGGCACCTCTGGTATTACATTGTTAGTCACTTTGGATTGTCTATCCATGTGCTTTTCTGAGTAAAATGCAGGAAATGTTACTACTACCTTCCTCTTTGCAGTATAAAACAATGCTTTGCGGCAGAAGCCAAAACGGATAATGCAATCCTAGGCTGCATTAATAGAGGGATAGAATCAAGATCATGTGAAGTTCTAGTACCGCTTTACAAAGCCTTAGTAAGACCACACTTGGAACACAGGTGGGTTTCAGCAGGTTCTGACAAGTTCTGGAGAACCGGTAGTGGAAATTTTGACTAGTTCGGAGAACCAGTAGAAAAATTCTGACTGGCCCCTCTCCCATCTATTCTCTGCCTCCCAAGTCCCAGCTGATCGGGAGGAAATGGGGATTTTGCAGTAACCTTCTCCTGGATTGGGGAGGGAATGGAGATTTTACAGTATCCTTCCTCTGCCACGCCCATCAAGCCATGCCATGCCACACCCACCAAGCCATGCCCACAGAACCGGTAGTAAAAAAAATTAAAACCCACCACTGACTTGGAATATTGCAAATGGTCACCACTATATAAAAAGGACAGTGAGACCCTGGAAAGAGTGCAGAGAAGAGCTACAAAGATGATTAGGGGACTGGAGACTAAAACATATGAAGAACACTTCCAGGAATTGGGTAGATCTGGTCTAATGAAAAGAAGGACTAGGAGAGACTTGATAGCAGTGTTCCAATATTTGAGGGACTCCTACAAAGACAAGTGGGGGGGGGGAAGGTCAAGCTGTTTTTCAAAGCACCAAAAGACAAGAAACAATGGATGGAAGCTTTTTTTGTTCTGTCACTAAATTTGTCTCCAACGTCTTACATGTTATAAAACTATATCATTATATTGTGGCATTACATATTCATTGGTATCATAAGCTATTTGACATTACACTGGCATTAATATATTTAAAGAGGTTCATTTATTAAATGTTGTTAACATTTTCTAATGCACACGGTGACTTTCAAAGGTTTGCAAAAACTATATAGTGGTCCACATAAAAGAAAAACTTGGGACTTGCTAGTCCAGAGACTGCTAACTGCAGTTATTATTTAGGTGATCCTGGTACAATTTTGTAGCAATAAAAAGGTTTAATTCCAGCAATGTTTGCTTCATTTGATTATGTTTAGCCACACAAGACTCTACAACCAGTGAAATAAAGCTGACCAGAAAGCTCTCAACTTTGGCTGGATTACATGCCATATGTTGAAGTCTGAATGCTGGAGAAAAATGTATTCCCTGTAGCAAAAGAGAACTTGTCCAGATCTCTCATAATCAATATTTTTCATCCGTTTAAAACAAAGACCTGGAAAGCTCTTTGTTGGAACATATAACTAAATGTATTTATTATCTCATTATGCTGGAGCAAACTCCTCCTTTCCTTTGCCAAACCCAGTGTCTTTAAAAGTAATAATTGCAACAGTGCAAAATTGCTTATATAGGGATCTTTGATTTCCCCCTCCCCAATCATTTTGATTTTCCTCAAAGGGCTTCATAAATACTGTAGCTAGCACGAATCTATGTGCAGAAATAACATCATCTGCTAGTGAAATATGACTGACTCCGTAAGCAACTTCTCAGAAATGTGACTGCATCCATTAGTAAAAGTTTGATTACACAATCCAGGCACCACATTTTTCACTATTTTCTGAAAGTTATACATCATACGATGTCTTGCTGGGTTCCCTCTGCAAAATCACTCTTTGAAGAGCCATAGAGCCAATACCCTGTGTTCCATTTCTGTTTCCACTTTTAGAGAAAATGTGTGTGGATGAGAGAGAAAGAAAAAAGACGGTATTATTAGTATCAGGTTAGGATCTGTGGGAGGATTTATTTTTCACACTTTATCATCTTAGAGGTTCTACCACAGGTCTTTGTAATAATAGTAGAATTATACTGATTCTAATTGATTTCTCTGTACTTTTTCTGATTAATCACTGTTCCTAGTGGGGCAGTGATCCCCCACACTACACTCTTTAATGGGAATGAACCCCAGAGTGTCCTTCAGCCTGTTACAGGTGCTTACAACAGTCTTCTCCCAGCTGGCACTGTGGTCCAAAGATTATCCTATTTGCTCAGATAAATGGCCGTCATCTGCTCTTCCTTGAAAGTGGAATAAAATTTGCCAGTCCTGATTCTGCCTTTATTGCTCCCAGCCCTCATTATGAGTGGTCAGTATGTTGTCAGCAAAGCAACTGACTAATTCCTCCTATTTGGTCATCTTCCTTTGCCTTCTGTCATCAGCTTATGGGGAGAAAAATGCACCAATCTGTTGTGGTCCTGCTGTGGTCCGATGGCCTGCGGAGCTGGCAGCAGAGTCGGACAGTGAGGAGGCTGGGAAGGAACACGGGCTAGTGCTGGAGAAAAATGTATTCCCTGTAGCAAAAGAGACCTTGTCCAGATTTCTCATAATCAATATTTTTCATCCGTTTAATTTTAATGATGTCTCCTGTCTGCCATGTTACTTATTTTTGGGAAAGCCTGGAGCCTACTTAGATCCCAATCTATGGATTTATTGCAAACACTCATGCATGGACATTTCATGGGTTTTTTTCCCAGTCTTCTATATAGCCACTCCAGTTGGCATTAGGGTTGATATCTGTGGAGAGCAAGACATCGGATTTGGTGGAGTCTAAACAGATCCTCAAATTTTTCTAATGACTGGATAAGCTAAATAAGTTCAGTTCTTCCCAGAATAAAGCCATAAAGACACAAGACAATATCATAGAATACATAGTACAGATAGTCCTTGACTTATTACCACAATTGAGCCCAAAATTTCTGTTGTTAAGTGAGACATTTGTTAAGTGAGTTTTGCCCCATTTTACGATCTTGGTTGGCACGGCTGTTATGCGAACCGCTGTAGCTGGTAAATTAATAAAATAGTTGTTAAGTGAATTTGGCTTCTGTTATGTATCTTTAAATATTTAGGCGGGAAACAAGCACGTTGCTGATTGGTTGAAGCCGCCGGTTAAACAGTATATAAAGGGTTGATTTTCCCCAGCCAGGTTGCTGGGTTCACCATATATTAAAGAGCTGTTGTCACTACCCTGGTCTCCAGCCTCGTTACTTCCCGAACTTAACACTGGCGACGAAGGTGGGATCTCGAGGCTAAGGAGAACCAGAACCGAGCTGAAGCACGAAAGAACCGAACCCAGCAAACACAGGGCAGAAAAGCGGAGATGGCCAGTTACACTCCGCCCGCACCGTTTGACCCGGCTAAAGAGAAATGGGGAACGTATATGACCCGTTTCGAAAGCTTTCTAGAAGCCAACGAACTGCAAGGAGTTCCAGATAACCGCAAAAGGGCTTATTTCTTAAGCCACTGTGGTCCGGAGGTCATTGATATCGCGGAAGCCCTGGCAGAGCCAACGCCGATACAATCGGTATCGTGGCCAACTCTGCAGACCTTACTAAAAAACCATTTCGCGCCAACGCCGTCCAAATACGTGCGGCGGTTTGAATTTGGAGAGCGAAGACAGATGGAGGGCGAATCCATCGGTGACTACATGGCCGCCCTAAGGAAAGCGTCCAAGGACTGTGGATACCGCGACCTAGACGAGGTGCTCCTCGAGCAACTCATCCGAGGGGTCAGAGACATCCGTTTGAGGCGACGGCTGCTAGCAAAGAGCAACCTAACGCTGGCCAACGCTCTGGACGAAGCCAGAGCACATGAAATGTCCACCCAAGCGGCGGAGACACTGCAAAAGCCTCTCCCACCAAAGGCGAGCACAAAGCCAACTCCAGTGCACCAGGAGGAGGTTCAGACCGAATCCGACGGTGAAGATGAGGAAGGGGTCTGCCGAACCGAGAAACGCGACAAAGAGGACCGAGACGAATGCGGAAGCTGCGGAGGTCAACACCAGCGCCAACGCTGCAAGTTTAAGGACGCAACATGTCGGCGGTGCGGAAAGAAAGGGCACCTAGCTCAAGTCTGTCGAGCTCCCCAACCTTCCCGCCGAAAATTCAAATCGGCCAATCAGAGTGCGGGATCGGAAAGGCGACCCGCGATTGGTTCAAACAAGAAAGGCGCGAATTCGAACCAAACGACTGTAGTCATAGGCCGCGCCTCAACCCGAGTGGAGAAGAAGATCTTCACCAAACCCAAAATAGAAGGAGTAAGGTGCCGACTCGAAGTGGACACCGGGTCAGCGATCACCATCATGTCATGGGACACTTTGGCGAAGTCACTGCCAGCAGTCGCGAAGCGCCACCTGCAAACTCAACGGCTACGGGTCCACGACTACCAGGGAATCGATCCTGTTCGAGGGACCACCTCCGTCCGAGTCGAGTACGGACCACACAAGAAGACCCTGCCCATCACGATCGTCGAAGGGACTCTGCCCAGTTTGTTGGGACTAGACTGGTTTCGTGCACTGGGCATGGGAGTGACTGGCATCTACAGAAGTGACTGTAACCTGAAAGACATACTCATGAACGAGTTCAAGATGTCTTCAAGGACTGCCTGGGCAAGTACAAGGGGACCCCTATTTCCTTCAACTTAGACCCCAGGTAGCTCCCATTAGGTTAAAGGCAAGGAGAGTCCTTTGCCCTAAAACCAAAATTGATAAGGAGCTAGATAAGCTCATAAATCAGGGATTTTGGTGCCAGTCGATCACGCAAAGTGGGAGACGCCAATCGTCACCCCAATAAAACCAGATGGGTCAATTAGAATCTGCGCTGACTACAAGGCGACGCTAAACAAAGCCTTACAGAAAAGCGCCACCCGTTCCCGTGGTGCAACACTTGCTGCACTCTTTGGGGCAAGGGCAAGTCTTTGCAAAGTTAGACTTGGCTCAAGCCTACCAACAACTGCCCGTAGACGCCAACACAGCCAAGCCCAAACGATTGTAACTCACAGGGGGGCCTTCAAGTGTACCCGATTACAATTTGGGGTGAGTGTGGCACCAGGGCTGTTCCAAAATCTGATGGAACGACTTCTGCAAGGGCTCCCAGGGGTAGTTCCCTACTTCGATGATGTATTGATATCAGGGAAAACATGGAGGAATTGGGGAGCGTTGAGAAAGTTCTGGGCATTTTCCGTCAGCCGGACTAAAGGTTAAAGTGAACAAATGCCAGATAGGGGTAGAATCCGTCGAATTCTTGGGCTACCGAATAGACAAGAAAGGAATTCACCCCACTGAGAGCAAGGTCAAGGCAATCAGAAAGGCTCCAGCGCCCAAAAACAAAACAGAGCTACAGGCATTCCTGGGGCTAGTGAATTTTTACGCGGTCTTTTTAAAAAACAAAGCGACCATTGCTGAACCGCTGCATAAGCTTCTAGGAAAAATACTGTTTGGTCTTGGGGAAAGTCAGAAAGTAGGGCTTTCAAGCAGTAAAAACCTGCTCTCAAGTGATAGCCTGCTCATCCAGTACCATAGCTCATTGCCCCTAGTGCTGGTTTGCGATGCCTCCCCTTACGGGTGGGGCTGTACTCAGCCACAGACTGCCAAACGGCACAGAAGCCCCTATAGCCTTCTACTCCAGAACGATGTCCTCCCCAGAGAGGAACTATAGCCAGTTAGATAAGAAGCGCTAGCAATTGTGTCAGGGTGAAAAATTCCACGAATATGTTTTTGGGCGAGACTTTGAAATTGTGACTGACCACAGACCGCTGTTAGGAATACTGGCTGGCGACCGCCCAACGCCTGTGGCACTTTCGCCACGCTTGACTCGATGGACTATTTTCTTAGCCGCTATTCTACAAGCTGCAGCATCGACCAGGAAAAGAAGTGGGCATGCGGACGCGTTAAGCAGATGCCCACTACCAGGGGCGATCAAGACCCCACCCGGGACGCCCATCCTGCTTATTGACTCTTTGGACTCTGGCCCAGTCACATCTAAGGAAGTGGCTCGGCATCATACCGGACATTATGTTAAGGACTGTACTCGGTTGGGTACAAGAGGGTGTCATTGCGCCGGCGAACGTTTAAGGAATTTGTGAAAAAACGTGATGAGCTCTCGGCTCAAGGGGGGTGCCTGTTGTGGGGTGATCGTGTGGTAATCCCGGATAAATTAAGGGGAAAGGTATTGGACCTCCTCCACGAGGGTCACCCAGGGATCGTAAGGATGAAGGGGTTAGCTAGAAGCTATGTGTGGTGGCCACTCATGGACTCAGAGATTGCTGAGAGGGTAGGAAATGCCAGGCTTGCCAAGAGTCCAGACCTCTACCCCAACGGCCCCAGTCAGGAATGGGAAAACCCCAAGGGCCCTGGTCAAGAACCCACATTGATTTTGCTGGCCCTTTCCACGGCCAAACCTTCCTGGTGGTTGTCGACGCTTTCTCTAAATGGTTGGAGATCATACTCATGAAATCCACCACGGCCGAGGCAGTAATCACAGCCCTGCGCCACCTATTCGCAACCCACGGGTTGCCTGACACTCTGGTGTCCGACAACGGCCCGCACCACGGCAGCCCAGTTTGAGGAATACTTGGCAGAGGAGGGCATCCGACATGCCCTCTCTGCGCCTTTCCACCCCGCGCCGAATGGCCTTGCAGAGCGTTCCGTCCGGAGCCCAAAGGAGGCATTGTCCAGGCTCAAGCCAGGTGACTGGCAAACAAAGATAGATTTTTTTCTGGCCGTTCAGCACAGAACCCCAAGCACTGCTACAGGCAGAAGCCCGGCCGAATTATTGATGGGACGGAAACTCCGGTGCCCACTTGACCGTTTGAATCCCCATTACACACCAGAGGGTTACAAGGGGGAACTAGAAAAAACGAGAGAAATGGGCATAGGCGCCCGAGTGTGGGCCCGCAACTATGGGGACGGCCCAAGTTGGCTCGCAGGGCAAATCATAAAAGCTACCGGTCCAAAGTCATACTTGGTGAGTTACAAGACAACCGAGTATGGGCGCCACATAGATCAGATAAGGAAACGAATAACTGAACAACCAAATGAGACAGATCATGACCCCTCCTTATTTGAACCCACAGCTGACCATAACCCGGGGGAGGCGCAAGACTTAGCTGAGGTCCCGGAGGTCCAGCGACGCCATCAGGTTCCCGAGGGAAACAGCAGGGAAAACTCCAAAAGTAATCCAAGGCCGGAGGGCCAAGAAAAAGGGACTGCCAGTAAGCCAGGGCCCGATGGCCTAGAGAAAGAGCTGGGAGGAGAAACAGCCCCTCCGACCAGCTCAAAACACGACCCAGGACTGAACCGGGCAGGTCGGAAAGAATTAGGAGACCCCCAGGTTATTTGCGTGACTACGTCGAAAAATAACATGTAAATAATATGTAAATAGGGGTAAAGTGTTTTCTGGGAGGGGAGGAGTGTTATGTATCTTTAAATATTTAGGCGGAAACAAGCACGTTGCTGATTGGTTGAAGCCGGTTAAACAGTATATAGAAGGAGAGGTTTTTCCCCAGCCAGGTTGCTGGGTTCACCATATATTAAAGAGCTGTTGTCACTACCCTGGTCTCCAGCCTCGTTACTTCCCGAACTTAACAGCTTCCCCATTGATTTTGCTTGTCAAAAGGTTGCAAAAGGTGATCACATGACCTTAAGACACAGGAATGGTCATAAGTATGAACCAGTTGCCAAGCATCTGAATTTAGATCACATGATCAGTGGGCTGCTACAAAGATCACACGTGTGAAAAATACCAATAGCAATAGCACTTAGACTTACATACCGCTTTACAGTGCTTTATAGTAGTGGCCAAAATTGTGGAACCCTTTTGGGAAAAATGTATTTTTAAGATTTGATGGCTAATGACATAACTTTTTTGGAGTTTCAAGATAATCATATTCCACTGCTGGAATGGCCTGGGAATAGCCCAGACTTTAACCCAATTGAAAATCTATGAAGCCGACTAAATAAACTTATTAGTCAGAAGTGATCCAGCAATAAAACCCAATTAATAGAAGCAAATATTCAGCCTTGGTTTCACATTAAAACAGCTGCAGAACTAAAACACTTGGTTCACTCCATGGGAAGACATTGTAAGGCCATAATTCATGCTAAAGGTTACCCAACTAAGTATTAACTGACGTGATAATTTTTGTATATCTCGTTTTTTCTACATGTTTCACTTTTCTTCTTTATTTATTGTTTAATTTATTTATTTATTGTTTAAATTTATATACCGCCCTTCTCCGAAGACTCAGGGCGGTGAGTCTATACTAAACTATAACTGCTATTCTAATAGCAAATCCTTCATAAAAGTTATTGCATTGCATTCTTGATTAAATTATCTTTCCATTGATATGTAATTTTATGGTACTACCAAAAAAGTGGTGTTATTAGCTAGTTTTAGAAAATACACTTTTCCGAAAACATTTCCAAAATTTTGGCCACTACTGTACAGCCCTCTCTAAGGGGTTTACAGCGTCAGCATATTGCCCCCAACAATCTGCGGTACAATGAGGAACAATCCTCATTGTACCGACCTTGGAAGAATGGAAGGCTGAGTCAACCTTGAGCCTGGTGAAAATCAAACTGCCGAACTGCAGGCAGCTGGCAGTCAGCAGAAGTAACCTGCAGTACTACATTCCAACCACTGCGCCATCACATAAGTCTTTTTTTCAGTGTCGTTGTAACTTTAAACAGTCACTAAATTAATTGTTGTAAGTTGAGGACTACCTGTATTGATAGCACAAACGCTAATTTTGCTTTCCATGCCATTTTCCTTTCTTCCCACGCCCCCCAGACTCAGGACTCTGACTTGGGGAGTTTAGATTCTGGAGCTAGTCTCACCCCCCCCTTTTGGAATTCTGGAGTGTGGATGGGGGTAGCTGGGGCTACCTATTAGGATCGCTATAAGATCATGCATGGGCTTCGGGTTAGCTTTTTGGCTAGTCCAGGTTAAGATCAGCCCTATCCTTGGTTCCTCCCCCTCCTTTCCTGCATACCCTTTTGGGCGTGTGGTGTTTATAGGGGGAGGATGCTGGCACCGACTATTTTAACATCTGGAAAGAGGATTCCATGAGAGAACGTCCATCGTTTTTACCATCTCTGGGTCTTATGTCATCGACCCAAATATGACTGCTTTACCATCTTCTACAGATGAGAGACACATTTTCATCTATGCGCAATTTATGCCTGATTCAAGATACGATTTATTCTTTGGCTGAACTCCATCATCTGCGAGGGTCCTCTGCTTCGCAGAAATGGCCCTCCACGTTATCGAGGGCCTATCTCAATGACGGGTTTTGGGACCCAGAGAGATGGCATGCGTTGAAAAAGAACCTATGGGATTTTTTAGATAAACAATTTTTAAGGGGTGGGAGGGTAAAAACGGGTATCGGGGGAAACCCGTTGGGGAGGGAGCCAGTTCTAGCGATTGCTCGCGGCGATATTTCATCAGGTCCGGAGTTAAAGGGGAAGCTTCTCGTTCCAATTCCAGAGGGCTGTTCCATCAGTACGGTAAGTGGGAGAGGCAGATATGGCGGAAGTGGGGGGCCATATCATGTTCAGGGGGTGCGCACTCGCTGTTTAAAAGTGATTGTGTGCTCCGGCCCCTCAGACTTTTCCCGTTCCCTGAGTGGCCAGTCTCCTCAGGGCTTGGACCTTCGGCTGATGTTATGCAATGCCAGGTCCGTAGTAAATAAAGCCCCCCTGATTTATGATCTTATACAGGGGGGGGGCTGCGGACCTTATGGGCATTTCGGAGATTTGGTTGGGCATTGAAGGAGGGATGCCCCTGGTGGAGATGTCCCCACCGGGTTTCCGGGCATTTCATCAGCCGAGGGCCCAAGGTAGGGGTGGAGGGGTGGCGGTGGTTATTAAAGAGAGTCTAGAGCCGATGGAGGCCATTGTACCTCAGATAGCCGGTTGTGAATCCCTTTACGTGAAGTGGGGTCGTAGGGTGCAGGTGGGCTTGTTGATCGCGTACCTGGCTCCTTGCTGCGTGACAACAGCCCTGCCCGAGTTGCTGGAGATGATAGCCGGGATGGCGGTTGATACCCCTAGGCTTATGGTCGTGGGGGACTTCAACCTGCCATCAGCCGGTACGTCATCAACGGCGGCTCGGGAGTTCATGGCCTCCATGACGGCCATGGACCTGACCCAATTAGTTGACGGCCCCACCCACATTGGGGGAAACACACTGGATCTGATTTTTGTCTCTGGACAGTGGTTGAGTGATCTGGAAGTACGAGAATTAGTCACTGAACCTTTGTCATGGTCAGATCACTCTCTCCTTCGTCTGGACTTTCGGACCGCCACTCAACACCGCAGGGATACAGGACCAATGCATTGGTTCCGTCCCAGGTGACTGATGGACCCGGAGAGGTTCCTGATGGAGCTTGGGCCGTTCCCTGGCGATCTGGCCCACAGCTCGGCCGAGGAGCTTGTTGTGGCCTGGGAACAGGCCGCGGCAGGAGCCTTGGACCATGTCGTGCCTTTGCGGCCTCTGATTCGGCGTAGGTCTCAACCAGCTCCTTGGTTCTCCAAGGAGCTGAGGGAGATGAAGCGCCGGAGAAGACGCCTAGAGAGCGCTTGGAGGTCCAGCCATTCTGAAGCTGACCGTACACTAGTTAGGTCTTTCACCCAGACCTATCTAGTGGCATTGAGGGAGGCCAAGCGGGCCTATGTTTCTACCTTCATTGCGTCAGCAGAGAACCACCCAGCCTCCCTGTTTAGGGTGACTCGCTCCCTCCTTCACCAGGGGGGATGCGATGATCCCTTACAGGGTTGTGCTGAGGATTTCAGCAGGTATCTGTTTGACAAAATCGCTCAGCTTCGGGACAGTCTGGACCAAAATTGGGTAGTTTCGGGCGAGGTGACGGAGGCTAGTCTTGTTGAGACCATCTGGGAGGAGTTTGATCCTGTGGCTCCCGAGGACATGGACAGGTTGCTGGGACAGCTGAATGCCACCACATGTTTATTGGACCCGTGTCCCTCCTGGTTGGTGCTGGCCACCCGGGAGGTTACACGAGGCTGGCTCCAGGGAATTGTCAACGCTTCCTTGGGGGAGGGTGTTGTTCCCACCACCTTGAAAGAGGCGGTGGTGAGGCCCCTCCTCAAGAAGCCATCCCTGGACCCAGCTGTTTTGGGATAATGCTTTCCAAGAGTTCTCTTTTCGGATTGAGGAATATACGGCAGTAACTCGTGGATTCTTGGACATAAGGAACTATTAGGAAATATTGTGACTGACTTTTCAAAAGGAGTAATGAAGGAAAGACAGAGACTAATGCATCAAAAATGGCAAGAGACAAAAGTATCATTTTTGAAAGAATTTTTTTTTTGAAATATTAACAGAAAAAGATTTTAGCCTTTCTGAAAGACAATACGTAAGGAAGATTTGGAAGAAATGGGTTGATTATATGTTTTATAACCATCATAAAAGACTAGATATTTGGATTTATACTGGATTTTGACGAGGAAGGACTAAAGTTGAACAGATATTGTAATTTCCCTGTATTGAAATTCTATAATCTGTTGTATTGAATTTTAAATAGAATATTCTCGAAAGATCTTATGTAAGAAAGACTTGGGGGGGAAATTATATGGTTATAGAAGTTATAAGGGAGATATTCTCTGAATTGGATTGGATTTTTATGCTTTAGCTGGTTTTAAATATTTTAGGATTAATTTGTTCTACTGATCTATATATTTTATTACTGTTTATTGTTAATTTTTTGAAGGATTTTGGTTATGTAAGGAGGAAGTCAGAGCTAGAGAGGGAGAATTGGTATAATAGTTTTGGGAAAAAAAATTTTTTAGCATATGGTTGTTTTATTTTTAACTATACCTTGTGTTTGTTCCGGGAAGCCAGGGGAGGGGAGGGGTTTGTGAAGGAGAGGGTTGGGGAAAGGGATTTTTTTGTAAAACTTTTTGAATAAAAAAAAAAAAACTACTGTGGGATTTCCGAATACAGACTGATAAAGTTTTGGAATACAGTACCCCGGATATCACGATTGTGAAAAAGAAAAAAGTGTGGATTGTCGACATTGCTATACCTGGTGACAGCAGAATCGATGAGAAACAACTTGAAAAAGTCACCAGATATCAGGATTTGAGAATCGAATTGCAGAGACTCTGGCATAAACCAGTGCAGGTGGTTCCAGTGGTACTCGGCACACTTTAGCTGTGCCTAAAGACCTAGGCAAGCACTTAAAAACGATTGGCGCTGACAAGATCACCATTGGTCAGCTGCAGAAGGCCACCTTACTGGGATCTGCTCGCATAATTCACTGATACATCACGCGGTCCTAAACGCTTGGGAAGCGTTCGACTAGTGATCTGTGATACGAAATCCAGCATAGTTATCTCATTTGCTGTGTATACTGTCATTTTGTGTAAATAAAACAATAAAACTTCTGATATTTCTCCAAAAAAAAAAAAAAATGAAATAGAAGAAAGAAGATACATAGAAACATACTGACTAAACGGAAGACATGAGAATTTTATGATTTATATCTTTTCTTTTTCTTTGGGATTATAGTGATTATAGTGATTTAGAAGAAAAGTTTTTTGAATTTTTTTGTTTCTAAATATTTTTTTTTCTCTTGGTCTGTTATTAAGTTATATTTTTTTTAAAAAATGGCTTTTAAGCAAATAGTGCCAAAAGTGTGTCGAAATAGAAGATATATAGGAAGATACTGACTAAATGGAAGAAATGAGAATCTTATGATTTATATTTTTTCTTCTTCTTTGGGATTATAGTGATTTAGAAGATAAGGTTTTTTTGAAACTTTCTTTTCTAATTTTTTTTTCTTTCTTTTTCTTGGTCTATTATTAAGCTATCTTTTTTTTTTTTAAATGGCTTTTAAGCAAATAGTGCCAAAAGTCATTAAAAACTTTGAAATTTCTTCAGCTCAGATTCAAAAATTAAAAGAAGAAATCAAAAAGGAAGTAAGAAATTCTTTACAGGAGTTTTTGGAGAGTCACTTTTTAGAAATAGATCAAAAATTTGATGAAATAGAGAAAGAGATGTTGGATTTCAAGGAAGTGGTGGAAGAGCAGAAGAGGGAAATGAAAATGGTAAAGGATGCAATTGCGCAAATATTAAGCTCTTGTATTCAGATGCAGGATGATCTTGCAGAAATTAATAAAGCTAATTTAGAGTTGCAAAGGAAAATAGAAGAAGTTCAAAAAAATCAAAACAATTGGAACTTAGATAATAAGATGGAAGATATAAAAGCAAAGGTAGATAGGGCAGATGAAGAAAGAGTAATATTACAATACAGATTAATGGAATATGCTATAAGGGTGAGGGGGTTGAAACAAAATAGCAAGGAAAATTTAAAGGAGATTTTTACGTAAGCCTTTGCTCAGATAAAGGGTGTGGAGCCAGAAGATTTTGAGACTAATATTGAAAGAATTTATCGTGTTAATTCTTGGTGGGCAAGACAAAATAGAGTACCGAGGGATGTGGTTATTTATTTTACAACTAAAAAGGTTAGGTATGAAATTTTGCAAGCCTTTTATAAAAATAAATTTCAGACATTGGGACAAGATATAAAAATGATGAAGGAAATTCCTCCTAAAATGTTAAGAAAGAGAAGAGAATTTGCTTTTTTAGTGGATGAGTTTAAGAAATATCAGATATATTTTAGATGGGAAATCCCAATGGGTTTGTCAGTGAATTTTAGAGGTAGAAAGTATTTTCTTAATTCAGTTATGAAAGCGAGACATTTTTATATTAATGTTTTAAAGAGTGTGAATCCTTTGTTGTTAGATGCTAAGTTAACTGGTTTGGAAATGATGGAAAATAGAATGGGAGAGGGGAGGAATGTTTAAGATGTGAATATGATGATTATGGTTAATTTTTGGAATTGATTTGTTTAGGATATAAATTATAGGATTTTTGTTATTTGCTATTTGTTTGGTATAAATCTATGGGATGATATTACTCAGTTGTGAAGGATGGAAAGTGAAATTTATGAATTTAGATAATGTGGATGTAATGATTTTAACTGTTTACTGTTATATTGTGGGTGTAGTTTAAATGATTATTTGCTTTAATTGATACGTTTATAGATAGTAAAAGTTATGAAGTTAAGCTGGGAATATTATATTTGAGAGATTTTATTCGAAATGATATTTGATTGATGGAGTAGTATTGGAAGATTGAATATTAAATCTTATGACAATTGAAGAAATATATAAGTGATGAAAATTTGAATTTGAGAAGCTGGATTGTAATTTAAGAAATGGACTTATGAAATTTGAAGGAATATACAAGTGGGCGGAAAAAAAAATATTGAACTTTAGAAGATGGACTAATTTTTAAAATGGACTGTAAGAAGAATGGACATTAAATGTTATGGCAATTGAAGAAATATATAAGTGATAAAAATTTGAGTTCGAGAAGATGGACTGTAATTTGAGAAATGGACTTATGAAATTTGAAGGAATATACAAGTGGAAAAAAAATTGAATTTGAGAAGATGGATTAATTTTAAAAATGGACTGTAAGAAGAAGTAATATGTGAAGTTGGTATTGTTTCTTTTCTTTTCTTTTCTTTTTATTATTCTTTCCTATCTTTTTATTTTTATTGTGAGGGGATCTATAGTTTTAAATTTTTTAAGGTGGGAGGTTATGTATATTTTGTATACTTTAGCTTGTGATTGTTGGTCATAATACCCGGTATTTGCTCTGGGAAGTCTGGGGGGGGGAAGGGGGAGGAGGGGGGGAAGGGGGGGGAAATGATACATGGATTGATTATTAATGTACAGTAATTTTTGAAGATATGAAATTAAAAAATTTAAAATGATATTGGGGATGCTCGACTGCCATTTCAGGAAGAAAAGGAGAGAGGAGTAGAAGGAGGGAAGAAAGTAGGTAGGAAAGTGTAGAGAAGGAGGAGGGGAATAAGAGGATTAGATAGGGTGGAAGAAGGGAGGAGTGGAGAAGGAGGAGAGGAAGTAGTAAAGTGAAGGAGATGAAGGATGGGAAAGTAGTAGAGGGTAGAGAGGGAGGTTGTGTAGTAAGGAAGAGGCAGTCGGGCAGGCCTGAATCAGTAATAAATAAAAATTAATGATTAATGATGGATAATAGTTTGTACATAAATATGATGTTGAAAAATGGAAATAATTTTTTTTTTAAAAAAATAGTGGTGTTAACTTAATTTTTTTTAAAAAAAAAAGCATGAAATGAGCTTTTTCAGCAGCTATATACTCCATCTTCTCAAAACGTTTCCTGTAACATTTGCAATTCTGTTTCCATCTCTCTAGAGGGACTTGTGTAGGTTTCAAATCTGTTCCTAGTTAAGGACAGGAAAAGAACGGAAAGAAGTTGCTGCTATTTGTTGTAGATGTCAGTTCCACAAAAGATCACAAGGAATTTGTCTACATTTTTTTTTACAATGTGGTTCTGTATCTGCAGCATTTTCTGTCTGTCTTAGTTCCTGCTCCAAATCCCTAGGTTGAAAGCTGAGTTCAGAATAATTAGAGCTTTGCTTTGTGCTATGAAGCTTTGAAAACACATTAAACCTACGTGCTGTCTACATCATCTGCTGAAATTAGATTCAGGGTGTATATATATATATATTTTGCTCCTAAACTCCATATTTAAAATTACAGTTTCTTCCTGTTTCTCAGCATTATGTAATAAGTAATAAGTAGTGAAGTCTGGTATCTAGGCGAAGTGTATTTATATAATATAGGCCCACAAACATACCTGGTGATTCATTGCAATCCCTTCATGTGCCAAAAAGCACACAAACAACAACAGAAATGTGATTTCAAAAAAGACATTGACTTTTTCACACTGTGATGAATTAGATACAGTGTGACCCTAGGCTTAACTGGACAAATGCTTGCTATCTTGATTTATTTTTTTTTTTAGTAATAACTTATAGTACAAGACAAATATTTAAGCATTGATCTGCCTTCAAAGTTACCTAAATCAATGCTTCAAAACTAAGAACTTTTTTTTTAAAAAAAAATTGCTAATGAGAATAGGTCATACATGTGGCAATCTAATGCATATTTAAGCTATAAAGATTTAGTTTGGAAACTAATTTAAAGTGGACATATATGCAGCCTCTTGGGGGGGTGGAATAACTGTATTTAAAACAAAGTTATCTAAGCAGAGAAGTCTCTACAATGAATTAGCTTTGCTTCCATTACTACAGTTTCATTAAGGTAAAAATACAGTATATATCTCTGAAGACGGCTAGCCTATTCCGGACCAAGTGCCCAAAGTGTGCCGAAATCCCCAAAATGCAATGCACACGCACCCCCTGCATGTGCCCTTCCCTCCATGCATGCCCCCACGCACGTGTCCCCCACGCATTCATGTACTCCCTCACCGTGTGTGCCCCACCCCCATGCATGCGCAGCAGAGACCCAAAGACCAGCTGGCTGGTGGGAGGCACACGTGCATGCGCAGCAGAAGTGAACGCGGGTGATGCCTCATGTGCCATCAGAGAGGGCATTGCGTGCCATCTCTGGCATGCATGCCACAGGTTCGCCATCACGGTCCTAAGAGGTTGAATGACTTAAGGATATTTTCCAACAGTTTATCTATAGAAACAAATATATCCATATAAGCTTCAAAGAAAATAGAAATGCCCACTCTTAACTGTAATAATAGTGCTAGTAATAATAATAATAACAATATAATACTTCATATATGGCTATTTGGCTTCCGGTTAGTACAGATTAATAATTAATGTTTACTGACAGAAGAGAATATTTGTAGTTCAGGTGGAGTCTTGGATGCTCTTAGGCTTCGTAGTT
Source organism: Ahaetulla prasina (assembly GCF_028640845.1). Taxonomy (NCBI): domain Eukaryota; kingdom Metazoa; phylum Chordata; class Lepidosauria; order Squamata; family Colubridae; genus Ahaetulla; species Ahaetulla prasina. Next base: position 150,594,423 of record NC_080539.1, read on the forward strand.
TTCTTGTAGACATTTCACTACCAAAGTAGGTAACATCATCAGTGTTAGCTTGGTATTGAAATGTCTGCAAGAAAACAATCACCTCTTTCTCCACACACACACACACACACTCTGGGCCGCCAAGCTGGATGTATACTTTTCAAAACCTCTGCATGTTCCTTTCTGAAATCCTTTTTGACATTTTATACCCAATAAGTTTGCACGAGCTTTTTGATGGAGTGACAAAATTCAAAAGAAAGATCTATGAAAGGGAGGAAAGGAAGGAGGGAAGATAGGTGAAAGTTCACCTAATGGCAGGTGTTAACATTTCTACTTTCCTTCATAAGTTAATGTGCAACTGTCACACATTAGTAGGTGATTTTAAGCCTCCATAAGTAACACATACTTGACCTTGGCTGATTCTGAGTCAGCCCCAGTTGGTACCTGAGTAGAAAACAAAGCCTGTTGGCTAGACTGAGAAGTTGAAAAAACATCCACGATGAAAGCAGTGGCAAACCACTTCTGTACAGATCAAGTGGTGTGCTGGTGGAGGTTTTGGACTAGGAATGGGAGATCTGGATTCAAGTCCACCCTCAGCCATGGAAACTAACAGGTGAGTCCCTCTCAGCCAATCTGTTGCTGCGGTGATAAAATGAAGAGAGATCTCTAAGTTAGCTGCCTTTTGCTCCGGGGGGTGGGGTGGGGGAAGCAGGATATAAATATAGCGAATAACTAAATGAATAAAACTGCCAGTAAAACTGAACGGATCCAGTCCCCAAGGAGGCTGAATCAAAGTGTTCTCGCTTTTAAACAGGTAGCCCTCAGTTAAAGGCCTGAGCGATATGGGAAGGGAGATTTTGCTTTTCGGTATAGATCAAAGCTGACTGAAAGTTGAAGTCCGCTTCAGTATAAATCAAAGCCTAGCGGAGTTGAAGTCAGCTAGGCTTAAAGTTGCCAAGGTTGGAGACCCCTGGTATAGATAGTCCTCAACTTACAATCATTCGTTTAGCAACGTTTGAAGTTACAGAGGCATTGAGAAACCCATCTCATGACTGGTCCTCGCACTTACAACTCTTGCAGCAACCTCATTGTGACATGATCAGACTTCAAGTACTGCATGTATTTGCAGCTATTTGTGATCTTTCCAGCTGGCTTCTGACAAGTGGAGTCACTTCGAGAAGCCGGAACCTGCTTAACTACCCATGTGATTCACTTAACAACTTCCTTGCTTAACAATGGAAATTCTGGTCTCAATTTTGAACCTAAGTTAAGTACCACCTGTATTACTAGTCGGTTCCTACGATATCCATCAGCCATCTTCTCTAACAGCTCCTTTGGGAAGAAGAGCGCCACACAAATATATGCAGGCCCATAGAACAACATACGGCATCCATCACTAAAATTGGTGGTGATCACTTTTGCTTAGTTATGGTCCAGTGTCTCACACCCTCCACATTTAGCTTGTAGATAACTGGAGGAGTTTTGCTCTTCTTGATGGAGTTTAAGTGCATGGTTGATAGCTCAGATTTTCAACTCCAAATTGGGTTTCTGTCAAAGCTGTACCTGATTTATTATCTGCAAGGGAGAAACCCACTGTTGATTCATCTCTATGTTGTGTCTTGTCCGATCTCACCACCACAGCCGGGGTCTGCTTATCTGCTTCCGAACGCTGAAGAATGTCCTAGCATGCCTCCCGGCCCCAGCCCTGGTTCCATGCCCAGACAGGCTGAGGAGGGGGCATCTCCCGGCCCCAGCCCTGGCTCCATGCCCAGACAGGCTGAAGAAGAGCAAGTATCTCCAGCCCCCAGCTCTGGCTCCATGCCCAGGCAAACGGAGCAACTAGACCCCTCCCCCTCCTCCACAGCATGTGAGCCTGAGGAAGGTCTATTACCAACAGTTGCCGATTGGAGTGACTCTCACTTCAGAAGAATTGATAGGCGGCGGCATCAGAAGGAAGGGAGGGGCAGGTCTGGATAAGTGCTGAGTCATGGAGCCACACCCCATGGCCTATATAAAGGATCTGCTTTCTGGCATTCTCTGAGTCAGGCAAAGTCTAAACATATCTTGCTGAAGTCACTTTCTGGTCTCCTGCCTGCCCTGAGGACTTTGCTAGGACTTTGGCAGAGCTGCAGAGGCACACCTGATTCGGATTTCCCTGACCCGGCCGTCAGCGGAGGAGTGGGACACGACACTCTAGAAGAAGAAAGAAAGACATTTGTGTGAATTACCAGTTTTTGTTCAGAGGTTACCTGGCTTTAGAAATTTCAAAAGGACAAACGCTGGCTGTAATCATTGCATTGGTATAGGTAACTATAAGCATGTACCATAAAACCTCAGGATCACCCCCTGGCTGCACCGAGAACCATGTGCTAATATACCTTTGTCCCACACATGCAGCCCAACAGTCTTTGAGACACAATCCAAGTTTGTGGCTAAAGAATGGAACAGTGGTCATACACAGCTATGTCGCCTCTGAAAGTGAAAGGGTTATTCTGCGTCCTTCACAGTGATCGGTTTAGTGACCTCTTTTGTATAAAGATGGGAGAAAGAGGCAGTCCTAAGTATCATTGTTATACTGATTCGGTAGTATAGTTTGCGCTTATTTATGTGAATGAAGCCTGTGCTAAGGCTATCTTATCCAGGCTACAAAAGTCAGGAGTTAAGATTTGGGGTTTTTTTCCTTTCCTTTCCTTTCCTTTCCTTTCCTTTCCTTTCCTTTCCTTTCCTTTCCTTTCCTTTCCTTTCCTTTCCTTTCCTTTCCTTTCCTTTCCTTTCCTTTCTCAATATGCTGTGATTTATTCTCTCTCTCTCTCTCTCTCTCTCTCTCTCTTTTCTTTTTTGATGGGGTGGTAGTTATCTTGCCCTATGGGAGCATTAGTCTTTGTGGTGTTTGCAAAGATACAATCAGACGGGCTTTCCTTAAATAATGTGCTTCACCCTACACTGAAATGCACTTATCCCTGGGGTGGAATGCAAGGACATCTGTTTTAACAACTTCACATTAGGACTAAGAATATCCTGTCTAAGTGAAATGGCAGGATTTATTTAAGGAGGCAGGTTGTAACAACATGCATTGGAATTTGACCTAAGTGCTAGCTGATATTTCTGCTGCGCAAAGGGCTATGGGGTCTTCTGCCTTCGTAGATCATCTCACCAACAGGCCCCACATTTGAAACACTGTTTAGTGGAAAAAATTGGGCATCGGTAAATGGAGAAGAGGGGCAGGAGGAAGGGTAGACTCTAAAACATGCAGCTCTGATGGAAATATCAGGACAAAATGCGTTTATGTGGAGTGGGTGGTAAGGAAGAAATGTGTCAGGTGAATATATTAAAATCTGTTTTGTGCTGATTTATTAATAGCACTAAGAATGAAAATACTTGCCATCTCTCATTTATGTTTTCTTTTCATTGTAAGGTAACCACGTCCTTCTGTTCATACAAAAGGAAGATTCAATAATTAGCGGAAATAATAAATAATAGCTTCATGTAACCTCCTCCCTCATTCTTAAAGCTTGTAATTAAAGTATTTTGACACTTAATTCACAGGTCGCAACACTGTCAATTGTACATGGAGAAACTTATCTCTTGCAGGGGAAAAAAAAAAGCAACGGTACACTGGGAAATGCCTCCTGTTTTATTTCATGTTATTACTTGCATTGTTTTTAATAAGATGTTATTTTTATGGGCCTTTTTCTAATAGAGTTACCATATGCTTCAAACGCTAACAAATGCTGAGCATATGTAGGTCAAAATCTCTCCTTTTAAGTCATTTTTCCCCATAGACTGGATGTATGTTTCAAAAGAAGCTCAGTTTAAGAGCTGCTCTCTCGGAGAGACTATTACTGATTCTATATCCTATGAAAAGATGTCAGCCGAAAGTAGACCGAGTTGGAATGCAGGATTATGCAAATATCTTGGCTGTGGAGGGTTCCTTAACCTTCCTAACCAGGAAGACAACAACTGCAGACAAAATGGTAGCAATCTGAACAATGATGTGAGAGATTATGAGGACCAGACAGAGGAAAAGTTCAGCCCAGAGGTGGGGTTGAGGGAAGAAAACATTTCAAAGAGGACTTTCTATAAGTCTGTCTGGAAATGGATGTCTACCAGGGGTGCTATTCAGCAGGTTCTGACAGGTTCTGGAGAACTGGTAGCAGAAATTTTGAGTAGTTCAGAAAACCGGCAAATACCACCTCTGGCTGGCCCCAGAGTGAGGAGGGAATGGAGATTTTGCAATATCCTTCCCCCAGGAGTGGGGAAGGAATGGGGATTTTGCAGTATCCTTCTCCTGGAGTGAGGTGGGAATGAAGATTTTGTAGTATCCTTCCTCTGCCATGCCCACCAAGCCACACCGCGCCCACCAACCATGCCCATTGAACCGGTAGTAAAAAAATTTGAATTCCACCACTGATGTCTACAATTTTCAAGATTACAGTTTTATCCTGAAAAGTGTTAAGTATACATTTCTGAAATTGTGTGGTTCCTGTGATCTGAATTTGCCAGTTATGTAGAACTTGGCAAATGAACCAAGACTATTTAGCTGTAATTCTCACCTAAAACCTCTTACCTCCACCCACCCACCCTGAAATCTACAAATCATAACATTAGATAGGACCCTTATAAGTCTAACTGCCATTCAATGCAGGAATAGCAATTGTGAAATGGGCGAATACATAAATTAATATAATGAATAACAGAATTCCTTGGTTGAGTTGGGCGGTTATAGAAATTGAATGAATGAATGAATGAATGAATGAATGAATGAATGAATGAAATCATCCTCAAGAGATAGCTGCCCATTTTCAGGCTGAACATGTCCTGTAAAAGGAAGTTCACTACCATTCTCGATATTAGATTATGTATTGGTTTCATTGCATTTATTAAAATTGAATACTTTTGTAACTTAAGTCCATTTGTTTGTGTTCTGACTTGCGTGGCAATAGAACAGAAGTCACAGTCACTTTCTGAGTGATACTCTTTCAGGTAAATGAGAAGGGCTATCATATTTGCCTCTCCTTGCTCCCCATCTCCTCAGGCTAAAATATGACAAGGTATTCAATGTGGACTCCTAAGCACGGAAGGCAGTGCAATTGTTTTATTTCTCTTATTTAAATACATTGTGTCTATAAAATTGTGTTAGCTTTTTTTCTAGCCATGTCAAACTTCTAAATCATTTTGGTTTGTGATTGACTATAGTGTCTGTAATGTATCTTTAAATATTTTGGCGGGAAACAAGCACGTTGCTGATTGGTTGAAGCCGCCGGCTAAACTGTATATAAGGAGAGGTTTTTCCCAGCCCGGTTTTGCTGGGTTCACCATATAGTAAAGAGCTGTTGTCACTATCCTGGTCTCTTGCTTCGTTATTGCCCGAATCTAACACTGGCGACGAGGATGGGATATCGAGGCTAAGAGCGCCAGGAAAAGAGCTGAACTCACCAGGAAGACGCGAACCCAGCAAAACAAGGGCGGAAAGCAGCGATGTCCGGCTACACACCACCAGCGCCATTCGACCCAGCCAAGGAGAAATGGGGGTCATACATGGCTCACTTCGAGTGTTTCCTCGAAGCAAACGAACTTCAAGGGGTTTCCGACAACAGGAAACGAGCCTATTTTTTGAGCCACTGCGGTCCAGAAGTCTTCGACACCGCAGAATCCCTGGCTGAGCCAACGCCGGTACAGTCGGTACCGTGGCTAACTCTACAAACTATGCTGAAAGCGCATTTCGCACCGATGCCATCCAAGTATGTGCAACGGTTTGAATTCGGGGAGCGCAGACAGCAAGAGGGCGAGTCCATTAGTGCATACATGGCAGCCCTAAGAAAGGCCTCAAAACATTGCGAGTATCGAGACTTGGACGAGGCATTGCTGGAGCAACTCATCCGCGGGGTCAGGGACATCCGTTTGCGGAGGCGGCTGCTGGCTAAAAGCAACCTGACGCTGGCAAACGCCCTGGACGAAGCCAGGGCTCACGAGATGTCCACCCAAGCGGCGGAGACCTTACAAAAACAGGTCACACCAACGGCTGGTGCGAAATCGACCCCGGTCCACAGTGAAGAGGTCCAGGCCGAATCGGAGGGGGAGGACGAGGAAGGAGTCTTCCACACCGGGAGGCCGGGAAAAGACGACCGGGGCGACTGCGCGAGTTGCGGAGGGCAACACCAACGACAACAATGCAGATTTAAAGATGCAACATGTCGGCGATGCAAAAGGAAGGGGCACCTAGCACAGGTCTGTCGAGCTCCCCAACCTTCCCGCCAAAAATTCAAACCGACCAATCAGAGCGCGGGAACGACGAAGCGGCCCGCGAGTGGTCAGTTTAAAAAAGGCGCGAAATCAAACCAAACTGTCGTGAAAGTGGGTCACGCATCAACACGCATAGAAAAGAAAATCTTCACAAAAGCAAAGATTGAGGGGGTGCCGTGCCGACTGGAGGTGGACACCGGCTCATCGATCACGATTATGTCCTGGGACAACCTCGTGAGAGCCTTACCCGCCATCGCAAAGCGCAAGCTGCAACCACAAAGACTAAAAGTACAGGACTACCAGGGGAATCGCATCCCTGTTCGAAGGGTAACGTCCGTCCACGTCGAGTATGGACACTACAAGAAAACTCTGCCCATCACCATCGTCGATGGGACCCTGCCAAGCTTGTTGGGACTGGACTGGTTCCGAGCATTGGGCATGGGAGTGACTGGAATCTTCAGAAACGAAGTCGACCTCAAAGACACACTCACGAAGGAGTTTGGGGACGTTTTCAAAGACTGCCTGGGCAAGTACAAGGGGACCCCTATATCCTTTAATTTAGACCCCCAAGTTGCCCCTATCCGTCTAAAGGCTAGGAGGGTCCCGTTCGCCCTAAAGCCCAGGATTGACAGGGAACTGGACAAACTAGTAAACCAGGGAATTCTAGTGCCAGTTGACCATGCTAAGTGGGAGACCCCCATAGTCACCCCAGTCAAACCGGACGGATCGGTCCGGATTTGCGCTGACTACAAGGCAACGCTGAACAAAGCGCTGCAAAAGAGTGCTTACCCCGTCCCGGTGGTACAGCACTTACTGCACTCAATGGGGCATGGGCAAGTTTTTGCCAAGCTAGACCTGGCACAAGCCTATCAACAGCTGCCCGTAGACAGCAACACAGCCGAAGCGCAGACAATTGTGACTCACAGAGGGGCGTTTAAGTGTACCCGATTACAGTTTGGGGTCAGTGTAGCTCCAGGGTTATTTCAGAACCTGATGGAGCGGCTATTGCAGGGCATACCAGGGGTGGTACCATACTTTGACGATGTACTGGTATCAGCTGAAAACCTAGAGGAATTAGGGGCGAGGCTGCAAAAGTTTTGGGCATTTTCCGGCCTGCCGGTCTCACGGTCAAACTAAACAAATGCCAGTTCGGGGTTGAGTCTGTGGAATTCCTGGGCTACCGGATAGACAGGGAAGGGATTCACCCCACTGAGAGCAAGGTACGGGCCATCAGGAAGGCCCCGTGCCCAAGAACAAAACGGAGTTACAGGCATTCTTGGGTCTGGTCAACTTCACGCAGTATTCTAAGGAATAAGGCAACAGTAGCAGAGCCGCTGCATAAATTATTAGCTAAGACAGCTGCATGGTCTTGGGGAAAGGCGGAAGCTAGGGCATTCAAGGGTAAAAATCTCCTAACGAGTGATAGCCTCCTTATCCAATACAATGGCACACTACCTCTAGTGTTAAGCTGCGATGCATCTCCCTATGGGGTGGGGGCTGTGCTCAGCCACAGGTTACCAAATGGCACAGAAGCCCCATTGCATACTACTCCCGAACCATGTCATCAACTGAAAGGAATTATAGCCAGCTTGATAAGGAAGCCTTGGCTATAGTCGCAGGGGTAAAAAATCTCCTAACGAGTGATAGCCTCCTTATCCAATACCATGGCACACTACCTCTAGTGTTAAGCTGCGATGCATCTCCCTATGGGGTGGGGGCTGTGCTCAGCCACAGGTTACCTAATGGCACAGAAGCCCCATTGCATACTACTCCCGAACCATGTCATCAACTGAAAGGAATTATAGCCAGCTTGATAAGGAAGCCTTAGCTATAGTCGCAGGGGTAAAGAAATTCCATGAGTATGTATTTGGTCGTGATTTTGAAATCATCACGGACCATAGACCTTGCTAGGTCTGCTGGCAGGCGATCGCCCAACGCCTGTGGCACTTTCGCCAAGACTGACCCGATGGACTATCTTCCTGGCAGCGATTCTTACAAATTACTACACCGCCAGGAAAGGAATTAGGGCATGCAGACGCCTGAGCAGATGCCCGCTACCAGAGACTATTGAAGACCCCACTCCGGGATACCAGTTCTGCTAATTGACTCTTTGGACTCTGGCCCAGTCACATCCAAAGAGGTGGCTCGGCTCAGATAAGGACATTACAATAAGAACTGTACTTGGTTGGGTACAAAGAGGTGGCCGCTGCGCCGGGTGAGCGTTTTAAAGAGTTTGTAAAGAAACGAGGGGAACTTTCGGCTCAAGGGGGGTGCCTGCTATGGGGGGATCGAGTGGTGATCCCAGAGAAATTAAGGAAAAGGGTGTTGGATCTCCTTCACGAAGGTCACCCAGGGATCGTAAGGATGAAGGGTCTAGCGAGAAGCTATGTGTGGTGGCCCTTAATGGACTCAGAAATTGCTGAGAGGGTAGGGAAATGCCAGGCCTGCCAGGAGTCCAGACCGCTACCCCCAACGGCCCCGGTTCGGGAATGGGAGAGACCCCAAGGGCCCTGGTCTAGGATCCACATCGATTTTGCCGGCCCCTTCCACGGCCAAACCTTTCTGGTGGTAGTCGATGCCTACTCCAAATGGCTGGAAATCATTCTCATGAGATCCATGACAGCCGAGGCAGTGATCTCAGTCCTACGGCACCTATTTGTAACCCATGGGTTGCCCGACACGTTAGTATCCGATAACGGCCCGCAATTCACGGCAACCCAGTTTGAGGGGTACTTGGCAGAGGAGGGCATCCGGCATGTCCTCTCGGCGCCTTTCCACCCTGCGACGAATGGCCTTGCAGAACGTTCCGTCCGGAGCGCAAAAGAGGCATTGTCCAGAATCAAGCCAGGCGACTGGCAAACAAAAATCGATACCTTCCTGGCCGTCCAACACAGAACCCCCTGTGTCACAACTGGCAGAAGCCCAGCAGAGTTATTAATGGGTCGAAAGCTCAGGTGCCCACTAGACCGTTTAAATCCGAACTACACACCAGACGGGTACAAGGGGGCACTTGGCAAGACAAGAGGGATGGAAATAGGCGACCGAGTGTGGGCACACAACTATAGCGAAGGCCCGACCTGGTTAGCAGGAAAAATCCTAGAAATAACAGGTCCCAAATCATATTTAGTAGAGATAAAGGATGGCCGGGTGTGGAAACGCCACATAGACCAAATAAGAAAACGCATAACCGAACAAGCCGAATTAGACGAAACAGGCCCTGACTATACAATGTTTGAATCCACAGCTGACTCAAACCCGGGGCAAACGCGGGACTTATCTGACTTCCAGGAGGTCCAGCGACGCCAACAGGTCCCGCCAGAAAACAGCAGGGACGACTCTGCAAATAATCCAGGGCCGGATGGCCCAGAGGAGGAGCTGAGAGGAACAGACAGTCCCTCCGGTCAGCTCGACTCACTCCCAGAGAATGAATTGCGCAGGTCTGAAAGAGTCAGGAGACGCCCAGTCTACTTGCGTGATTACGTTGAAAAATAATATGTAAATCTCATGTAAATAATGGTAAAGTGTTTTCTGGGAGGGAAGGAGTGTAATGTATCTTTAAATATTTTGGCGGGAAACAAGCACGTTGCTGATTGGTTGAAGCCGCCGGCTAAACTGTATATAAGGAGAGGTTTTTCCCAGCCCGGTTTTGCTGGGTTCACCATATAGTAAAGAGCTGTTGTCACTATCCTGGTCTCTTGCCTCGTTATTGCCCGAATCTAACACTGTCAACATTCTTTTCATAAAGACCAATATCAAGCTATATACCTTCCATCCTATACCGGTTCCCTGAAGTGTTCTCAGTACTGTCTTCAACAAGTTCTTAATAAAAAATGTTAAAAAAAAAATACACGGTCTAATACTAAGGTTAGCCATTCATTCTTTGCAGTTTATAAGCAACCTTGGTGAGTTGCAGTTTTCACCCCAAAGTCCGTAATCTTGCTATCTGTTCCCTATTTAATTAGATTGCTAGTTAGTTTATCAGCAGGGTACTTTATCAGTTGTGTTTCTGAGACCAAGATATATTAGATCCCCATCAATCCCACAATCTATTAAAGAAATTATCTGATCAAAGAAACAAAGCAAAGTTAATTTATTTGACAAATTGAGGGTAATTCTAGTTGGAGAATTTGAGTGCTGTTGATGAGGCATGTCATTTTAATTTTCCTGAGGCAGGGAAATATGTTCTTCTTCTTTCCCTAAAACAACCCCCTTCCCCAATTTATTTTTGTACGTACACTTTAAAATACACATTCTTTTTCATCTTCATCTTCCATGCAATCTCTGTGTGGAGTGGAAGACAGAGATATTCTTTTGAAACAGAAGCGATGCATGATGAAACACTGCATTTAGCACTAGTATCCGTGTTGTAGCAAAGTCAGTTTCGGCAAATCTAGAAAATCCATTGCCATAAACATTTGTGCTTGGTTTCTTTTCCATCCTTTTCCAGTGTTATTAACTGCACTCATGGTCTCAAAACATTGAGTACATTCAGTACCGAACAATATAGGGAAGCTTTCTTAAGGTACAAAAAAATCCTTTCAAGGTTATAAGGTTAGCTTTATTTCCAGGAAAACTAGCTGGGGTAGAAACAAAGGAGGGTTAGGGGGGGAAAATGTGATTCTGCCACATACATTCAGTACTCATACACTGTGACTAATACTAGAAGAGTAAATAGGGTAGCAAGAAAATATTTTGCGGGAGCCCTGAGGGGGGATTTACTCTCTGTACAAAGTGCCACAGTCCATTCCATGACAGTTAAGCCAGATTTATTTTTAATGCAAGTTAAACTCCTGTCATAAAGAACAATCAATTTGAAGCCCGCCTCAGTCTCTAATTGCAAATGTATTGATTGATTGGTGATGAATGAACTATATAAGGCTGCCCATCTTAACAAGTAACTCTATGGTGCTTTCAATAAGCATGAAGATGAATAGTATCTTTATTGATCCCAAACATATTATGACAAATCTGTTAAAATTGTAATTATGTTCTGTAAATCCTTCTCATTCTGGGAAAATGAATCTTTGTTACTTAATTATTTATTTTAAAAGGGCTTATTTTAATCTAATTGTAAAAACCCACAGAATCTATGAATTATATAAGCTGTCTAACAGCAAAAAAATATGTTACATCAGTGATGCCTTGTTGCAAAACATTACAAACGTAAAAAAAATGGAAGTATAATTTAGAAAATTCCTAAATAATTTTCCATAAAATGCATGTCTGGATATTTTTAAAGCAATCTCTTCAGTTGCCCTATGACCTTAAACTGATTTACATGTTAGCCATGACCTTAAACATGCTCAACATGTCTACAGCGGGCTCGTGACCCAAAAGAGAGGACAGCCTGTTAGGAGAGGCCACAGGACAATTAGATCAATATTTTCTAACACTTGGCACCTTTAAGATATGGAACTCCCAAAATTGCTAGATTGTACTTTTTATTCTGTAATTCAGATGCTAAAAAATTATAAAATACCAGGGGGGAAAAAATATTCTTCAGGCTTCCCAGTTTGCTGTCTTCTACCCCAGCTTATTTTTATTTTTTCTCTGGGCAGAGACTCTCTATCATTTTTATTATCTGTGTGATGCATGTGGGGCCCAGAGGCAGTTTGAAAAATAAAGGTCATGCTGAATGCTACTGTTTTGTTTTCCATTGTGGCAGGTTGCTATTGAATTTTTTTGTTGTTGTTTAATTCAAAGCATTTAAAACACATGCATATCTACCAAAGAGCAGGGAGCTTAAAAGGCACCAAAAGGAGACATCCTCTGGCAAATTTTGGGCACCAGGTTGCTTCCTCTTGCTGTATGTTTTCAGAGACATTATTAAGGTAATATTTCCAAATGGATGGTTCCAAACGGATGGTTCCAGTGGTGGGATTCAAATAATTTAACAACTGGTTCACCCAGGGTCAGGTTGGTTGTCGTGGGAGGCCCATCTCCGTCCTCCAGCTCTGCCATGGGACGAGCCTCCCGCGATGGCCAACCTGACCCTGGGTGAACCGGTTGCTAATCCCCCCCCCCGCTATCAAAGTGGATCCTGAGTGCTATGCTGCAATGGAGAAATGGGAAACGGAGTGGCCTGCATGAGGGGAGGAGGAGGAGGAGCAGGGAAAAGAAAGAGGGAAAGTGGCCTTATTCCCTCGTGTTAGCCGCTCCGTTTCTTCATTGCAGCACAGCACGCAGGATCCACTCTGATAGCAGGGGTTGGGTGGGGTGTTATTTAACAACCAGTTCGCCTGAACCGGTGCGAACCGGCTGAATCCCACCACTGAATAGTTCCCATCAAAAGGCATCATAGTTGTTCCACATTTTTCTTCATAAAGGATTTTCTGTGATAAGGAGGGAAGAGATTGAGAGTGCTGGGAAAATTGAGGAGTCTTTGGAAATGGAAGATAATATCATCAGACCTGTATAAAATTCTATGAAGGAAGCAAGACAGTAATAGCCTTCTTGAGAAAGACCCAGTGGCTGATTTTAAAGCGACTTTCAACTGATTTCAATGAACAAGCAAAATACCTTCTTATTACAGGTAGTCCACAATTTATGACCACAATTGGGACCAAAATTTATGTTGCTAAGTGAGAAATTAGTTGAATTTTGACCCATGTTACGACTTTTCTTGCCACATTTGTTAAGTGAATTACTGCAAATGTTAAGTCAGTAACAGTTGTTACGTTGTTAAGTAAATCTGGCTTCCCCATTGACTTTGATTGTCAGAAGGTTGCAAAACTTAATCACATGACCCCGGGATTCTGCAACTGTCATAAATGTGAGTCAAGCATCTGAATGTAAATCACGTGACCATAGGGAAGCTGCAGCGGTCATAAGTGTGAAAAATGATCATGAGGCACTTTTTCCAGTGCTGTCGTCACTTCAAATGGTCAACTAAATGAACCGTTGTAAGTCGAGGACTATTGGCATTATGAAAATTAAAATGAATAAACTTTACCTCCAGAAACTTGCACAGTTCAACCACAGTTTGCGCATTTTTAATATTGATCTAGTCATCCCAATGATTTATGCCGTTTGCATTCTAGAAATGCCTATATAACAAAACCTTTGCTTTTGGGAGCTCTGTTGCAGCTGCCTTGTTTCAGGGGGTCTCCACAGCAATCACAGAAGGCCTGGCCTGAACATGAGATGCACATTCCACAAACAGGAGCTTTTCCAAAGAAATTAAAACAAAAACCAACCAACACACACACACACACACACACACACACACACACATACACAAAAGCCAGTCAAGCCTGCCCAGTACAATTCCCGGTTAATTATACCTGGAGGATCAATTCCTTGGCTTTGGTCTCTTTTGCAAGCCTTAAAAAGTTCCTATGTTGCCACCTTAAAGCCTTTGAGCTTTGCTAGCTGGGAAGGGGGGGGGGGGGAGAGAGAGAAGGAGAGACAAGAAGAAATGTGTTGAATAAACCCTTTGTTCAAGAGGAATGCAGGTGAACCCCAGACATCCTGTTCTATAGTATATAACAGGTTCATCCAGCTGAACTCTAAGGGAAATCTAAGCTTAAACTTAGACGTTTCTTCTCTTCTTTCTCCCTTTGATTTTGCCTGGAGATATGACAGACAGGCAGGCATGGCACTTGGTTAACTGGCTGCAAAGTTAAGAAAGAGTCTTGCCATCTTCTGTGCCAAGGAGAGCCAAGCCTTTTTCTGTGTTGCCAAGGCTGGAGGGGGTGGGGGAGAACGGGCATGTCGAAAATGTGAAGACAGAAGGATCTTCTGCATTCAAATGAGTTCCTTTGTTCTACATTCCTCACGTGGGCCTCCTTCCTGCTTCCAGGAAGGTGTAGCTTATTCGATGGGCACCACCAGATTTACTATCTAACATGAAAACAGGTGCCCAATGCTCATTGCTTGCCTTGCCTGCATGAATCAGGAATAGATTGGGAATGTCAAAGCTTCTACTTTTATTTTTTTTTTCAGAAACTGCAAGTTGTGTATTTGGAAGAAAAAGTTCAGATGTGAAAAAGGCTATTTTCACAGAAGAAACCCTGCCATTTTCTTCCTGAACATGTAGGCAAAGGATGGGGAAGGGAGGAGGGAGGCTACGTTTCTTAATTCATGGTCTTAAGCAAGTAAACTTCACTTAGAGGACAAGGCTATAAACTGACTAAGGGTACGGTTGAGCTTCTTTTATAGCTTGAATGACCTTTCACAAAGGCTAGCAGTCTGCTTTGAAAGTTTGTAAAAAGTCTTAAGACTGGAAGATTTGGGGTCAAAGGCTTGCTTGGCCTTGAACCATCCAATCTAATCTACCTCACAGAACTGTTGTGAAAACACAAAAGTGGTAACTATATATGCAGCCCTGCCTTGACCACTACATCCAACTGTGTGCCTTGGGTGAAATGGGCAACTTCATAAATCTGATCAATAAATACATTAGCTTTCTAACTCCTTTGATCAGAGAAGTGAAGTGTTATCATCACCCATAATGTAGCAAAATTCTGTATAGCTATTGTGAATGTACACAACACTGACTACTGCACATGACTGACATCTTCATACCTGGTTCACTTATCTTATGGTTATGTGGTTGGTTGGATGGATGATTGGTTTACTCTCCTCTTGACACTGTATTTTATTTATTTATATTTATTTTGTTTATTTTTATCTCACCTTTATAAGGTTATAATTAATTCAAGGCAGCAAACATATATAATACTATACACACAAACAGACATGTATATGTATTTGTATATTTATATGTATATATGTATATCTATGGTCTATTTTATTTTGTTACTGACCAAAATAATAATATTATCTATTGATTTATCATTTTATTGGCTTTGGTTTTTTTTTTAAATTTAAATCCTTTATTCTTCCACTGTCGTACTCTGGTTGCATTTATTTTAATGTAACTTAATTGATGATATCCACTGTTTTAAGCCTTGAACACTTAAGCCTTGAACACTCTGAACACTTTTAAGTCATGTGTTCCTTCATACATATAAGTAGTCCTTGTTTAGCGACCATAATAAGTAAGGAGTGCCTGCAGATTTTACTCCGCTAGTTGTTGCCGAATGTAGGGAGGGGTGCTCATCACTTGAGACAATGCTGTCTGAAGACATATACATGTGACCATCATGACGTCACAGAATGCTGTTACCTTCCCACCAAAGTGGTACCTATTTATCTACTCGCCTTTGCATGCTTTCAAACTGCTAGGTTGACAGGAGTTGGGGCAAGGACGGGAGCTTCACCCCTTCGCAGGACACTTGAGTCTCGAACCTGGACTGCTAGCTTTACATCCAAGAAGCCCATTGTCTTAACCACTGAGCCACCGCACCACCCTTAGTGACCACATTGGGGACTGGCAATTGAGTTGTTAAGGGAAGCAGTCACTAAGTGAAACTGCAACTGTGTTTACCATCTTACTTCAGCTTCCCTTTGTTATACATGCCCACCATGGTCGTAAATGCTAGAACTGATCACAAAGTTATTTTTTCATCACTGTTATAACTGCAAATGGTGATTCAGTGAGAGAGTTGATAAATGAGGCCTACCTGTATCACAAATCTTGAGGGAACTTCCCTATTAGCTATCCTAACCTTGAGGGTGAAGGTTCATTCTCCGAGCTTTTGGGTTGGTTTCCAAATGTTTCGTTACCAGGCTAGGTAACATCTTCAGCTTGGTAACAAAACGTTTGGAAACCAAACCACAAGCTTGGAGAACGAACCTTCACCGTCATCCTACACCTGAACTACAGATATTCGCCACTATTGCATCCTAACCTTGTTAAAGAAAACTATAAATATCAGCAGATAATGGAAAACATTTTGCATGCACTTACCATAGAAAAAGTGAAATGGATTCAGCTTATTCTTCTGTAAAGTTATTCCGGGGAGTGGGGGAGGAGAATTCTGTAAACTGTGATGTGTCCCAAATCCAGGTTGAGGGAGTAAATTGTACTTTGAATAGATGGGACCACTTTCATCAAAATATTGAAATTATTTATTTATTTATTTATTTTTATTTATTTATTTAGATTTTTATACCGCCCTTCTCCTGAAGGACTCAGGGCGGTTCACAGCCAAACTAAAACAATAGATAATATACATAATAAAAACAATTATTAAAAATCTTATTACATATCAGGCCAAATTAAAACTATTTAAAACCATAAAAACCCCAAATAATTTATATCAGAATATTAAAACTGCTAAAAATTTCTATGCCAGTCCTGCGCGAATGAATAAATAGGTCTTCAACTCGTGGCGAAAGGTCCGAAGGTCAGGTAGTTGACGGAGTCCTGGGGGAAGGTCATTCCAGAGGGTGGGAGCCCCCACAGAGAAGGCCCTTCCCCTGGGGGCTGCCAGCCGACATTGCTTGGCGGACGGCACCCTGAGAAGTCCCTCTCTGTGAGAGCGCACAGGTAAAATTCATAATAATTTCATAATTCTGAAATTATTATGAAAATGTAGCTCAGGGTTGAAATGAGGGGTTAAATAAAATGGGGTTAGGAAGGAAAGTTGCTTAAAGGTGGTGATAAAAGAAGAAATTATTTCAAAACATGTCTTAGCTATCCTTCCCTTAACCTATAAGTTGTGCAGTTTGCAGTAGGAGAAAAAAAAGTAAATGGAGAACTGGGTGAAAAACAAGCCTTTAAATTAGGGGGAGGGAGGGAGGGAGGGAGAGTGAGAGAGAGAGACTGACTTTAATCCCTGAACATGGATAAATAAACGGGACTCCTTTAGCCATTATGTTTGGTGAACAAAGTCAGTGATAACACACACCTCAGTACATACAACGGCGGAGTGAGACCACAAGTGAAGTTTGACAACCCCTATTTTTCTGTTTGCCCGGAGACATTTTGTGGGAAGATAAAGGTTGCCTCTCTGCAGACTTTATTTGCAGCCCTGTTTAATGTCATGAACTTGACTGAACTTTACAATAGAAATACCACCATCATGACCTTGTTGGGGTCGCGGTGCACTTACCGGTCTCCTCATAAAAGACTTTTTTTTTTTGTTGACTCTGGAGTTAGCTGCTTCGATGTGTGTGCTAAGCTGAGTCAATCTTCTCCTTACTACTAGAAGAGAAACATGAAGTCACCTCTGGAGACAGGGTCTATTCCATTAACTAGGCACAAATGGGAGAAGAGCACCTCTTAAGAACACTACTACTTGATACAATATCTTCATTGTATCACCAGCTGAATTCTCTCTTTCTCTCCCTCTCTCTCCCCCTTTCTTCTGAATTTGTCATTTGTTTTTCATTTCCTTTTGCAATCAGTCTGTCTTGCTCCTGCTTTTTCAGTCAAATCTCCAGCTGCCTGGAGGCTTAAACAGGCATCCACAGAGACTGAACAGGGTAGAGGCAGGAAGGTCTTGAGTTCTGTATGAGGTTTCCTTCTCAGTCTGATGGACACTGAGCTTGTCGATCAAAAGGTCGGCAGCTCAGCGGTTCGAATCCCTAATGCTGCCGTGTAACGGGGTGAGCTCCCATTACTTGTCCCAGCTTCTGCCAACCTAGCAGTTTCGAAAGCACCTAAAAATGCAAGTAGAAAAAATAGGGACCACCTTTGGTGGGAAGGTAACAGCGTTCCGTGCGCATTTGGCGTTGAGTCATGCCGGCCACATGACCACGGAGACGTCTTCGGACAGCGCTGGCTCTTCGGCTTTGAAACGGAGATGAGCACTGTCCCCTAGAGTCAGCAACGACCAGCACGTATGTGCGAGGGGAACCTTTACCTTTACCTAGGGGCAGGTGATGGATTTGAGGGAGGGCCCTGTACTAATCTCTGAGCTGTTGCATGGGTGGATGGGTGGCACGGAGAGGATCTTTTTTTAAACGTGCGATTTTGTATCCACCTCCGTTAGATATGCTTGAGTGGGAGACATAGTACAGGAACATTATATTGGTATCTAAGAGTGCTGAAAAAACAGTCTGGGGATGTCTCTGGATATGTAAAAATAAAGCGTGTGGGTTGTTTTATGTGTGGATGCTCAGAGGTATCCCAAAAGACATTGGTTGTATTCTCATGCCATAAAAGATTGCCTATCTCTGCCTTTTATTATTAGAACAGACAGAGCTTTGTTGCTATGCTTTTACCTTATCAAGCTATTTGTATCCACAGCATGAGAATTAAGGCAACAAAACTGCTCCCCAGCCACGGTTAATCTTTTGATTAACTATTTGTTAATCAAATAGGTAAAAATTGAGATTTATCCAGAGCTGTATTAAAAACGTTAGAAAGAAACCTGTGGGATTATGCCAAAGACCTATCAAGGCCAACATTCAATTGTTATCCACGTCCATTCAGGAAGATGTGAATATGAATTGTAAAGCACTATGTGCCTTATCGTAGCATGCATCCATTTTCAAGGACAGATACAGAAATGACTCACTAAAATATTCCAGTAAGGCATTATTCCAAAGTCTCCATTATAAGCCATCTATGAGGGGAGAAATGTTTACCAAATATTTCTCATAAATTGAAGAAGTCAGTCTGTCTAATGGCACTGCGGAATACTCAGCTGGCTGAAAGATGACCTGTTCCCAGACCCATTTGGCCAGCCAATGGCATTCATGGATTGGATCAGATGAAAAAGAAGAGACAAACAACCAGAGACTACAGAAGATAAGGTCATAGGAGATCCACTCGTCTTCTGAGCCTTGCTTGATCACAGGATTTTAATTAATTCATTTTTATCAACTGTTTTATCCAAATGGTTGCTTAGTGGGACTAACAGAGTGTAAAAAGTTTAGAAACATAACTAGAATTGCATGCTATTATTCTCTCTCTCTCTCTGTGTGTGTGTGTGTGTGTGTGTGTGTGTGTGTATAAAAACAAAAATTCCTTCTCATCCCTCCTTACTCTTCCTCCTCACCATTCCTTACTACAGAGGCCTGAAGTTTGAGGGTTCTGTGAAGTTCCTAGCACTTCATTCTTTTGGATGTTGTTCCTGGGGTCTGTTGGAGCCATTCCACCTGGTTGCAATTCAGGAAATGATCCATTCTCTTCTATGCCAGATAGATGGACTCCTGACAATAAGGTGATTTGCAGAAAGATATTTCCGGTAGGTCTTAAAGGGTGAATGGGTACATATCAGAGGTGGGTTTCAGCAGGTTCTGACCAGTTCTGGAGAACCGGTAGCAAAAATTTAGAATAGTTCGGAGAACCGGTAGTAAAAATTCTGACTGGCCCCACTCCCATCTATTCTATGCCTTCCAGATCCCAGCTGATCAGGAAGAAATGGGGATTTTGCAATAAACTTCCCTGGATTGGGGAGGGAATGGAGATTTTACAGTATCCTTCCCCTGCCACGCCCACCAAGCACGCCCACCAAGCCATGCCATGTCCACCAAGCCACACCCACAGAACCGGTAGTAAAAACTTTTGAAACCCACCACTGGTACATATTAGGAGAGGTAGGGGTTCCCCCCCACCCCCAATTTTTGATCTTTGTGCTACTGATTGCTATCATAACATAGCTGTTACTAAATGCTATCCATTTCACAGAAGTCAGACATTTTTCTTTTAAATTCAACTCCTGGTGTCTCAGTGGCAGATCAGCCCCAACCCAGCATAGGAGTCTTTACCTACATTTTATCTGGCATTTGTTGATATTCTAATGCCATTTCTGCACTCTGGAGAGCTTTTCTTGGAGCTTTTCTTGCTTTATTTATCTCCACCATCAATAATTAGTTGCTATCCTTTTATTTGACTAACCTTGACGCTCCTTATTGGCATTCTGGGAACTGGTGAGAATGGGATTGTTCTGGTGGGAATTTGGAAACTGTATCTGGCCATCCTCTTTGTTTGCATTTATTTGTAGTTATTATTTTGATATTTACTAATGCATTTGTTTATTTGTGCTGTTAGAAATGCTGTGTGTTTATGAATAGAATAGAATAGAATAGAATAGAATAGAATAGAATAGAATAGAATAGAATAGAATAGAATTTATTGGCCAAGTGTGATTGGACACACAAGGAATTTGTCTTGGTGCATATGCTCTCAGTGTACATAAAAGAAAAGATACGTTCATCAAGGTACAACATTTACAACACAATGTGTCAATTACAATAGGAAATAAGTACAACAAATAAACACTTGGACAAGCACTATTGCAAGTTCTGATTTTGATGGTAATGGAGAGACCAAGCTCTTTCTTACATCCTCACAGATAAACTTACCCTGGTGCTTCCTCCTTTTTGAAAATCCAAGTAACTTACGCCATCTGCATCATCCACTATCAGACTCCCCAATGGTTTAGCGAGACAGGATTTATCTTTGCAAATCATAAATCTTGGAGACGTTGTGTAACCATCCAAGTTGTACTTCTTTGCATTTTTCTCATTTTATCTTCCACATTTATTTGCGCTCTTTTACTTGGAAACTATATACAACTAACCCTCCTACAAGGTTCATGATTTTCTTAGATCAACCTAGGATCCTGTTTTAAAAGGTTGGCCTTACAATGGGTGCTTTACTAAATTGGCTGCAGTATAAACTTGGTGTTATGGTGGGTAGGGAGGTAACACTAGGGGGTGAATTATATATTAATCCCATTTTATCACATCTTAGTTTTCAAAGCAATCCACAGTACTCTGGTGATTAGTCATTTTAATTTTCTCTACTGTATTCTTGTTTTCCTTTTTTAATGTGCATCCAACTCCTTTATTGTTTAATAGTACAAATGCCTCCCTTCCTGTACTGAAAGCATACTTCATTGTTGTATTAATGTTCCACATTTGGTCAGGACTCTGAAAGAAGCCATTTTATTCTAATAACTTCCTTACTTTGCTTATTAACTACAGTGACATCCTCTTGGACTTAGCAATACAATTCCTGATATGTGGTTTGCATTCTGGCCAAGCTTCTATTACTACAGCTTTGAATAACTTCCAAGCGTTTTGGAAAATATGATCATCTTTTTAAAAAACCCATCTCCTCATTTTTGAGGCATTTCCTCATAACGTTAACATGTCGTATTTTCTTAGCAATCCCCTCCCACCTTTATATTTATATATGTTAAATGTGATAGCAGTATAATTGTTCTCACTTCAATGATGTGCCTCACATTAAGTCTTGGGTACATTTTAGTATTACAACCCAAATTGTCTTCTCTCTGATTTGATAATCAATTAATCTAAGATATAACATTTTTAGGGTATCTAAAATCTAGCATGATTGTATGTCATGACAATCAATGTAAGAATAATGTATTTTTTCCTACTTGCTGTTTCAACAAATTTACTGCTCTGATCATTTTGATCAAGATTGTGATATTACCATGGCTACATTACATTTGGAACCTGATAGTATTACCCACAGTAATTCTGAAGAGCTGCTAGTGCATTATAGAATTTCAGAGAGGAGTTCATACCTAGTTTGACAGCAATGTATCCAAAGATACAGAGATACTCGTATAACTGTTTACATCCAGACTTAATTGCAATGCATTTTTCTTAGTTGTGATATGAGAGCACTGGCAGAAGGGGCCATCCAGATTAAAATTCATTATAAATATAAAATTATGTAAACATGTAAAAATCTATGCAGAGCTTCTAATATATTTTGTTTGTAAAAACAATCAGCATGCAAAATTCCCAAAACATTAATACAATAAAATCATCACAATAAATAAGGAGGAAAATAGACATGTGATCACTGAGCAAGTTAACTTCACATAATAATTTATAAGATATATGTGCTGTTTGATTTCCAGTAACTCTGAGCAGTTTACAATTATTATAAACATAAGAATAGAAATCAATACAAACAACAAGAAAGCCAGTAAAAACCAGCACAAGACAGTACAATGAAGAATCCAACCTGAAGAAAGAAAAAAGAAAGAAAGAAAGAAAGGGATGTCACTCATCCATGCCAAAAGCCTGGGAGAGAAGCCAGTAGGGTAGGGGTGGGCAACTATGGCCCCTTTATGACCTGTGGACTTCAATTCCCAGAATTCCTGAGCCAGCCAGCTCAAGAATTCTGAGAGTTGAAGTCCAAAGATTATAAAGGGGCCATAGTTGGCCACCCCTGCAGTAGGGTATAGCAGTAGGGTGGGAACAATAAATTTCAGGAAGAGACTCATTCAAACAGACAACCACAGTTGCAGAGAAGGCATACTTTGGGGTCCCAATAAATGGCACTGTTTAATCAATGGAGCCCGGAATGTGCCAACCTTGCTAGATTGAACTGGCTGGACAGATGCTATTATTATTATTATTATTATTATTATTATTATTATTATTATTATTATTAATATTATTATTATTATTATTATTATTATTATTATTATTATTATTATTATTATTATTATAAATAATAATTTATATTATTTATATTATAATTTATATTATTATTATATATTATTATTAAACTCAGGGCGGTTTACAGCCAATAAAAGACAAATACATATAATACAAGTTAAAAAACTATATAAAAAACTGATTCAATAATGGCCTAAAAATTTTAAATACAATTAAAGCCCTGTTTAAAACCCCTAATTTAAAACCCTGGTTTAAAACTATGTTCAAGCTAGTCCTGCACGTCAAAACAACAGCATCTTCAGCTCGCGGCGGAAGGTCCGGAGGTTGGGGAGTTGACGAAGCCCCGGAGGCAGCTCGTTCCAGAGGGCGGGAGCCCCCACAGAGAAGGCCCTCCCCCTGGAGGTAACCAGCCGACATTGTTTGGCTGATGGTATCCGGAGGAGGCCCTCTCTGTGAGAGCGCACTGGTCGGTGTGAGGCTACTGGTGGCAGTAGGCGGTCCCGTAAATACCCCGGTCCTAAGCCATGGAGCACTTTGAAGGTGATAACAAGCACCTTGAATTGGACCCGGAAGATCACTGGGAGCCAGTGCAGACTGCGCAGGAGAGGTGTCACACGGGAGCCACGAGGTGCTCCCTCTATCACCCACGCAGCTGCATTCTGGACCAGTTGAAGCCTCCGGGTACCCTTCAAGGGGAGCCCCATGTAGAGAGCGTTGCAGTAGGCCAGGCAGGATGTAAAAAGGGCATGAGTGACTGTGCATAAGGACGCCCGATCCAGAAAGGGGCGCAACTGGCGTATCAGGCGAACCTGATAAAAAGCTTCCCTGGCAATGGCCGTCATATGTTCTTCTAAAGACAGCTGTGCATCCAGGAGGACGGCCAGATTGCGAGCCCTTTCCGTGGGGGCCAACAACTCGCCCCCGACGGTCAGTGATGGAATTAGCTGACTGTACCGGGCCGCTGGCATCCACAGCCACTCAGTCTTGGTGGGATTGAGTCT
Source organism: Ahaetulla prasina (assembly GCF_028640845.1). Taxonomy (NCBI): domain Eukaryota; kingdom Metazoa; phylum Chordata; class Lepidosauria; order Squamata; family Colubridae; genus Ahaetulla; species Ahaetulla prasina. The sequence continues at coordinate 150,617,891 of NC_080539.1, forward strand.
GAGTCTGTTTCTCCCCATCCAGACCCGTATGGCCTCCAGGCACTGGGACATCACTTCAACAGCCTCGTTGGGGTGGTTAGGGGTGGAGATATACAGCTGAGTATCGTCAGTGATGGCAATGGCAAATAGGTGGACACTAAATCATGTAGGGGTTTTTAGGTGGCAACCAGCACCTTTAATCTCACTTGAGACCAAACTGGCAACCTGGCATCATCACTGGATTCCAGGAATTTCTCTATGAACAAATTGAAATTTGTCATGATTGTCAGACCTGCCCCAATTTGGTCCTTCAGCCAAGAAAGACCTTGATTCCATTTATAGTGAAAGGTATACTTTTAATAAAAGCCAAGTGGATTGCAGCATAGCAAAGCCAGAACTGAAGTTTGCACGCCAAAATTTCCCTGTTAACTTTCCCCATTCAGTTCATCTCCTCCCATTATTGTTTAATTATGTTCGAATAAATTGTTTTGGGAACAGTCTCTTCAGTGATGGACTGGTTGGTGAGCCGTTGAGTTCCATTCCCAGACTTTGTCCTTGAGATGGTGTCTCTGGAAGGTAGGATGAGTTGGTAGCCTTCCCCCCTCCTGTCTGGCTCCCTCCCCCTACCCCATAGTTCATGGCAGGCTGTCAGCTAGCGAATGCGAAGCTTGAGCATACGATGGCAGCTCTGACACTGATTTAGGGGCTATGATTTTGATGATGCTGTGTGTGCTTTTTTTTCAATCCAAGTATTGGTAATTTATTTTTGTATCTGGTACTTTTGAACTTCAATGACCCAGAGCAATAAAAATGATATCTTTTTTGGCGGTTTATTAATGACCCATATAACAAATATATCTTTTATTTTGCAGCTAATTATAATTGTGCACCTGATCTCATGTGAGCTGCCAGCCTACTCAGATGCCAGGGAAAACCCATTAGCAGCATACATAAGAGCAGGTCAAGAAGTGTGCCACAGATGACCTCCGGAAGAAATCCTGGGTCATCATGATGTCATCAGAGTTCTTGAGGCTTTCCAGAATTTGTTTTCCATTTCTAGAAAGCAAAGAATCACATTTTTCAAAAATGCATGGCAGGTTTCTTTGTGACATTAAGTCATTAGGGTAAATGGGAGTTCAAACTTTAATCCAATGCCAATTTTATTACCTTGGGGCCCAGCCTGTTCTCCAAAGGGCTTCAAATTACATCATGTGAAATCCCTAGATGTGCCATCCCATCTACCCTGGAGAAACGCTATGCGCCCACATAACAAAATAACATGGAGACATGAAAGAACATTGTCATCTTGGGAGCAGCCCTGATTACAACGTAGAAGGCACAGGAAATGACAGGAGGATGATGCAGTATCATTTTATAAATTCTCCTAATGGAAAAAAGTCAAAAAAGGATTTACAGCACACTTACGCAACCTGCACTTTCAAGGTATCTGAGCCTCTGACTCCTTCTAGCACAATTAGTGAATTGTGGGAGTTGTTAAAAAAAAAGAAAAAAAAAAGAAAACACTGGAGGAGACCAGACTGCACCTTGGTTTACAGGGATAACTTCTGAGCAGATATTTTGTAAATATGTTCTCTTTCTCTGAGTGGTGAGTTACATCATTAGTAGATTTGTGGGCAGCTGTTGATCAATTCTACCAATTCAATCTTATCTGGAATTCATGAATGCTTCCCATGCAAGCAGAAGTCGGAATAAAAATGAAATGCATGAATTAAACCGCTTCAGTCTCAGCTAGAAAGTATAAATCTTCATCCTCCTCCAACAGAGGAGGGGAATAAATAGAAGCAGTGAGATGAATTCCTTTCTGCAAGAATATATAATATTTTCTTGTGCAAGAAAAAAAAAGAATGGGACTTCCTCTTCAGTTAGAATGTAAGGGAGGAAGAGGAGGAGGAAGAAGGAGAAGAAGAAGAGTCACAATACTGTATAGTAGGCCTGAAGTTGTGCCTGTTTGATTCACTTGATCAATACAGTTGGGAGGCATCCTTTAGAACCTGGGAGTGAAATTTGAGCTGTAGCCCTGCTAAGGGTCTGTCTGGACTTTGACTAAAGGAAGGTAAGCTCCATTATTTTAAGGCTCCAAATACAAACTTGTCTGTATTTTCTTTCCATGTCGGATTTGCCCTGCTCTGCCTGCAAGGCCTTCCTCATGCCGAAGGCCACACTGCTCTCGTAGAGCGTCTGGTACGCCGCGATGGTCATCCGGATCTCGTCCCGCACGCGCAGCAGGAGCAGCCCGCGCTCGGCGCAGTTGATGGTCACCTGCCGGATTAGCTCGTCTGCGAAGGGTGGGATAACTCAGGGTTTGTCGGCAGGCGCTCGTCCCCCGGTCTTTCCCCTCCACCTCCCCCCGGGCGCTCACCGAAGCACTGAGAGTAGCCCTCGCCCCACACGGGGCAGATGCCGGTCTCGCGCGCCTGGCGCTGCTGCAGCTTAAGGTCCAGCTGCTCCTGCAGGTGGACCACGTCCATGCGCGTGCTGGGCGTGCTGGAGACCTGCTGCACCCACAGCTGGTTCTCCTCCGTCCATTCACTATATTGGGGGGGTGGGTGAGAAACGCAGGTGAGCAACCCGCCCACCTCAGTCCCTCCCCACCCCATAGTTCATGGCAGGCTGTCAGCTAGCGAATGCGAAGCTTGAGCATACGATGGCAGCTCTGACACTGATTTAGGGGCTATGATTTTGATGATGCTGTGTGTGCTTTTTTTTCAATCCAAGTATTGGTAATTTATTTTTGTATCTGGTACTTTTGAACTTCAATGACCCAGAGCAATAAAAATGATATCTTTTTTGGCGGTTTATTAATGACCCATATAACAAATATATCTTTTATTTTGCAGCTAATTATAATTGTGCACCTGATCTCATGTGAGCTGCCAGCCTACTCAGATGCCAGGGAAAACCCATTAGCAGCATACATAAGAGCAGGTCAAGAAGTGTGCCACAGATGACCTCCGGAAGAAATCCTGGGTCATCATGATGTCATCAGAGTTCTTGAGGCTTTCCAGAATTTGTTTTCCATTTCTAGAAAGCAAAGAATCACATTTTTCAAAAATGCATGGCAGGTTTCTTTGTGACATTAAGTCATTAGGGTAAATGGGAGTTCAAACTTTAATCCAATGCCAATTTTATTACCTTGGGGCCCAGCCTGTTCTCCAAAGGGCTTCAAATTACATCATGTGAAATCCCTAGATGTGCCATCCCATCTACCCTGGAGAAACGCTATGCGCCCACATAACAAAATAACATGGAGACATGAAAGAACATTGTCATCTTGGGAGCAGCCCTGATTACAACGTAGAAGGCACAGGAAATGACAGGAGGATGATGCAGTATCATTTTATAAATTCTCCTAATGGAAAAAAGTCAAAAAAGGATTTACAGCACACTTACGCAACCTGCACTTTCAAGGTATCTGAGCCTCTGACTCCTTCTAGCACAATTAGTGAATTGTGGGAGTTGTTAAAAAAAGAATGGGACTTCCTCTTCAGTTAGAATGTAAGGGAGGAAGAGGAGAAGGAGAAGGAGAAGAAGAAGAGTCACAATACTGTATAGTAGGCCTGAAGTTGTGCCTGTTTGATTCACTTGATCAATACAGTTGGGAGGCATCCTTTAGAACCTGGGAGTGAAATTTGAGCCTGGTCATATGGTACTTTGCTTTATACAATAGCAGTGTATTTTTCTGAGTGCATCTGTGCCTTTCCTATGACCCCTTTGGCCTGGCTCGCTTGACATAAAGACACTCCCAGACCCTCGTGAATGGGGCCCTCTGTGTCTCTCCCTCCCTGTGAAAATCTGTGCCTCATTTTATCAATGTTGTAAGACGGAAGAAATTTGAGCTGTAGCCC